>NC_068938.1:199612944-199912944 GCF_016801865.2 Culex pipiens pallens | reverse complement strand
GAACAGCATTCGATGACTGGGCTACGTTCTCAGCCCAGTTACCGAACAACTACTGTATAATTAATGTGGCAAATGAAAAGTTCGACTTCAAATTTGTTTTCCATATCCACTACCTGAAGAAGATTCAATTTCGAAATCTGTAATAATATTTAATTTGGGGCAGGTTTTGATATATCGAACGAGAAATACTTCGAAAAAAAAGTAAAAAAAAATCGTGACGTTGTAACGCCGGAATGTGTCTTAATTATTTTTTTCAGTTTCGGGAAATCCCAGACAAAATAAAAAAAAATCCCGAAATTCGGGAATTCCCGGTTTTGCAAAAATCCCGGGAAATTTGTTCCGAGATGGACGCACTAAAACTACCAAATTCTGGTATTACTTGTGCAAATAACAACGACCAAAATGTACCCTTGGTTGCATAGTAATAGAAGATGGTGAAATACAATTAAATCATACCAGAATCATGTATGTGGAAGACCACAAACGTAGTGGACTTTATAGCTGTCGGCCGCTATCGCTAGTGCCAACCACTAGTGTCTAACTTTTATCTACAAGAACTTCACCACCCTGGGATCCTAATTGTATGAAAGTAAGGCACAGGGCCAAGGCGCCGAATACCCATATTGACACTTAGACCACAGCAATACAAACATCTGATATTCCAAGGGCGTGGGAATACCAAAAAATAAAACCATGACAAAGCCAAGTTTTGGTATTCAAGCGGGTTACGCGGCATTGAAGTCGATGCAGGCCAAGTTGACGGTAACATCGTTTGCTACCTTCCTCTCTATATTTCTCTAAATGGAAATTAATTTGTAATTGACGTCTTTTAACATATGGACAATATTTCTCTATACATTTCACACAAGGAAAGCCGCCAACGATTGATTCAACGTTTTCACTTTTGATTTTATTATTGCTTTGTGTGTTTGTGTATGTATGTATGTGTGTACGGGGTTCGATTCTCCGGGATATTTTCGGTTACACTGTCGCCTAATTAATACCGAGAACAACAACATTCAAATTCTAACTCTACTTCTTTTTCGTTTATCCTACCTGTAGCAATGCTTTGCTGTGAGCTTTGTTTCAACTACGATGAATACACAAGTTGTGAGCTCCCCGGACTCTTCCCAATTGATAAGTACAAAAATGTGGCTACAGTCATGATATTCTCGCCCTGCTCCGTTCGCGCCGGGGGGAAACAAACAAACAAAATAGACTTTTCACAGTTCTAAACTCTAAACTACCAACTAAATTGGAGAGGCACTTGCGAACATTCGATCGGTCGATTTTTTTTTCTTCTTCTGTTTTGCTTCAATCACTTGGGATTACTATACCATACACTACGCTACGGACTAAATAATAATACTTGTAAAAACAGCGGCTGCTCAACGTGTAAGTACAATATGGGTATGGGGAAAAACTAACGTTTGCTTTTCTCTTAAAAATTTGCCTAACCCTCGCTGTAAACAGTGCCAAGGCTGGATATCCTTACGGTACTAATATAAACAGTTTCCGTTACTATCTACAAACTTTAAACATTCAGATTTCCATTCTCTAAGTGGGTGTTTTTGTATGTGTGTATGGTGTTACTAATATAAAAGGTAAGGCAAGATTACTCACAGTGATCACGCTTGTTGGATTTCTTCTATTTGATATGCGTTTTTTTGTTTTGTTTTGTAATAAATGTTTCTTCAAGTGTGGGTTACAAATTTGCTGCACGCTTCAGTCCTTTGGATATACTTTTGTTTTGCTTTTCCTCGGTAAATGCTACTACCTTCTTTGTCGCTACGAAAAAAAAAATTGCTTGATTGTATCTTTCCTGCTTGGGTTTCCGAGTTTCAAGTGCACTTGTTGCCGCCGGATTTGATTTATTTCGCGAAACGCGGTTTTATTTCCACGACCACAAAAGGAAAGGGGGAGAGGTGGTTATTCTATGGAGTCGTCGAAGCAAGTGATTGTGGCGCGACCGGGCAAAGTTTGTCCGCTTTTGTGTGTCTTTGTTTTTCCGTTTACGATGTGTGCTTTTTATAACTGGATTATTATGCGATTTCCCACGGCACGTTTCTCCAGCGTATTTTTTTTTGCTTGTGTGTCATTTATGATCCAAACAATGAATGGAAATTAGTTGTATCAAGTCGAGTTAGTCCGAAAACGGACAAATTTTCTTCTAATTTGATTTGCTAAACCAAAAACATTTCAAAATTCGTATAAATAACGCCTTCCTTCCTCACACACACTTATAGTGAATACATTCAGTCAAAATCAGGGTCTTTTGATAACCTATTCAACGATAAGTTGCATGATAGATCCGGACAGTATTTTTTTTATATTTGAAAAGTCCGGATGATTGCAAAAAAAAAAGAAACAAAGATTGTCACTCCATTATCTCGGAATTGGCTGAACGAATTTCGTCCGGGTTTGTTCCATTCGGTCCAGTTTGGGATCCCATAAGTCCGTATTGAAAATTATCAAGTTTGGTAAAATGCTTTATAAGTTATACACAAAAAACAACAAAACCGGCTCAGATTTCCCAAATCAAAACCTCGACATTCGAGCTGTTGCGGAACTATTGGAATGAAATCTTTACAAAGTTTTTTTTGTTCGATATATTGATTTTGCATTCATTAAGGCGCAATCAAATACCAACAGGAAGCTTTTGCAACTGATTTATTGATTTCTAAGAAGTTTTTTTTCTCTAAATTTGAAAAAAAAAAAGCGAACCAAACCAAAGAATTTACTGATCAAATTTTTATCCGTTTCTGTTGAATTTCACATTTTTACTAATATAAGTAAAAAAAAACTGTAATACCCTTCGAAAAAAAATTAACTGTGCAATTTTAACCTGCAATACCAGCAAGCAGTGTCCAATTCTAAAATTTCAAAATTCTTAATTTCTAAAATTCTAAAATTCCAAAATAATAAAATTCTAAAATTCTGAAATTCTAAAATAATATAATTCTAAAATTCTGAAATTCGAAAATTCTTAAATTTTAATTTTACAATTTTTAAGTCTTTGATTTTTTTTTTTATTTTTGAATATTTTGAATAAAGAATGAAAATTTAAAATTTTTAGAATTTTGGGTTTTTTAATTTCAAGATTAGGGGAAATAAACCCATTTTAAGCCTAATTAGCGGTCTTGTTTGAATGATGCTGGATAATCTGGAGTGTTCTTTGAAATTCAGTAAAACCAAGTACACCAACGAATAGAGCAACTTTTTGTGAACATTTCTGTTTATTTTCACTTTTATTAAAAGTTATGCTATTCCTTTTACAAGTATTTTAAAAAAATAATTCAAAAACCCATTCTAATCAGTCATGTGCATTGGGCCACGCCCATTTTTCTATTTTCAGCTTAGTTCTTTTTTTCTTCCAACGCTCGTTTGGGTCTGCTTCGTGCTGCCAAAATTGATGAAATTTTGAGCGAACACTCACGAAAAGTAGCATTTATAGAGAAAGTTTCCTGGCAACACCACAAGTGCTGCTAGTGGTGTTGGTGGCCACCCTTTGTTCTTTATTTGCCTTCGCTTCTCGCTCGGTTTTCTTCAGCCTTCGGTTGGAATGGGTCGTCAGAATTGAAACGTCAAAAGACTTAGCGCGTTTGTTTTTTTGATGGCGCTTGCTAAATATTTACTTGTTTCGGGATTAATTTTCAAGTGAGTGACTAAGTAACGGTCAAAAGAACATGTTGCCGGTAGTTGGAAGCAATTTTATATCTCAAGCGCTTTGAAATCGTTAGCGCAAGTGAAAAGATATTGATGGCGACTTTCGTTAAGCAGTTAACCTCTGATCTTGCGTGTGGATGTGTGTGCCACCAAAATGATGAGAAATGGTCTCGCAAAATAGAAATTATGATCAAAAGTGCATTAAATTTGATTTTTTTGGCCAGTAAGTGGCATACATTTGCGTGCTTACTCGAGGCGGTGCTGTTGCTGGTAAGTTTATAGCCTAAATAGTATTTTTGGAGCTTTAATCGAGCATCAAGCTCTCCATATGACGAAGATAGGTGTTTGATTAGAAAGGGTATATTTCCCCTACTTGATGTTCGATGTCACTAGGTTGTTTGGCCAAATTTTCCCTAGTTTTTGTTTAATTGCATTTGAAGAACCTTCTGTTACCAAGCGGTTAATGAAAAGGAAATAGTTGCAAGGAACACCAAATCTCTATGAACCAGCCATTCACACAAGTTGTAAAATTGTTATTTCGGTAAATAAATGAATTGAATTGAAGATTACTTGATCATCTGATTTTTTTTATTTTTTAAGTTATTTTTTGTTATTTTATTTTTATTTTTGATGTGTTCGTTTGTATTCTTAAATTTATAGATTTCTCATTAATTTTGTATTTTTCATTTTTTTTACTTTCCTTCAAGTTTACTTCATTCCTAGCAATAAACAAAATCCGTTCTTAATATTAAGATTCTGCATTACAAGATTCCGAATTATAAGGAATTTAAGATTTTTCAAAATTTTTGATATTGATCAAAATCGTAGATATGTTTGTAATTTTGTGTCGCATTCAAATATAAGTTTTCTCATCAAAACATAATGCAAACAAGCACCGCGCGAAGAAACGCCAAATGCCCCTTTCCGGTTCTGGACCTTTTCAGCTGCGTATCGCTCAAGATTTTTTTTTCGTAACCCTTTTATTGACCGTTTCTTGGAAGTTTTATGTATAATATACCATATTATGGTGTTTTGTGTTTCTTCCTATCTCCGTATCAGCCTAAAAACCAAATCAGTACCGAAAACTATTACTTTACGATACAAGTACTGAAAAGTTTAACATTTCAGAACTGAATTGAGTGCTAAAATAAACTTTTCAGTACTGTTATTTTGGATGCTGATATGTAGGTCATTTTTATCACAATAGAATGACAGAAAATGTAAGTATTTTCAAAACAGAATTGCAAAAAATATATCATTCAACTTTATATTAAAAGTTCGTCCAAAAATGCAGAACTCATGCAACACACACTCGCAGATAGCGGAGTCACCTTTAGACACAGAACCTAACAACAACGAAGCATCACGTACGGGCAAACCGCACGTGACCTGTAGAACACACAAACAAAAACCGCGTCGCGCCGAAACCTGATACACACGACAATCTTTTACCCAGACCCGCTCTCTATTGTGTAACGGCTCCCGCTCTCTCTCTACCCACAGCGCACTAGTACGAACTAATTTCATCTATTGCCACACACCACCGTTTCTATCTCGGCTTGTTTGCTTCTTTTTGCTAGATTCAACACTCACCTGTGCGTGGAACGTGCTCGTTCCATTCCCGCCGTCTTAACAGTAAATAAACTCGCCTAAAAACAAATGCTTTGGTTCCATTCCGGCAGGCTGCTGCCGTCGCCGCGCTCAATCCGCCGCTTCCTCCTCGATCGACGCCGAAGCGCGCCGCACGAGAACCTTCGTCCGCCGCAATCAGGACATGATCGTGGGGTAGCGGTTCATGAGGGGCGGTCCGCCACCACCGCCGTTGCTTCCGCTGCTGCTGCTCACGTACATTTCGTTGCCGCTGGCGTTGGACGCGTTCGATGCGGCCACCGCGTTCGCCGCCGTCTGAATCAACGGTGGACCGTCCGGCCGGGGACACCCGATCGACAGCTGCACCTGCAGACCGGACTCCTTGATCAGGTTCACCACGTCGCCGTGGCTCATGCCGGTGATGTCGATCGAGTTCACCGCCACGATTCGGTCGCCGATCTTGAGCTCCCCACAGCGCTCGGCCGGGCTGCCCGGGATGAGATCACCGATGGACGAACCGTGGTACTGACCGGACGAGGAAATGATCACGAACCCGAAGCCTTCGTTTTCGTTGCGCGACACCAGCACCTGGTACGGGTAGCGCGGATTCGGTGGCGGCGGAGGCGCCTTCAGCGGTTTGCGCCGCCTCAGGATCATCGTGACCTGACCCCGGAGGCCAGCCTCACCCATCAACTGTACCACCCGATGGTGGGAGGCGTTTTCCTTCAAGACAACAAAAAAAAAACACATTAATATTCGCGCGGAGACATTCAAAACCACCAACCAACTCACCACATTAACCCCGTTGATGTTGAGGATCTCGTCGCCGGACGCGATCCGGGTGTCCTTGTCGGCGGCTCCCCCCGGCACGATGTGCCCCACCGTCACCTGGGAGCCCTCCTCCGTGCCGCCGACGATTCGAAACCCAAAGCCGAGCGCTTGCCGCTCCAGCACCACCTCCGTCAGCGTGTAATCCTCCATCGGAACGGGCGCCATGAAGCCCACGTTGCCACCGGCTCCGCCGTACAGTTGGGGCGAGTGTTGGCTGCCGACGCTGCTGCCGTTGCGTGGTCCGCCCGGCCACGGAACCGGTGCTTGCTGGGGGTAAAAGTGCTGCTCGAAGGCCGGTTGTTGCTGCTGCTGCTGCTGCTGTTGCTGTTGATGATGCTGGGGTGGAAGTGGAACCGGTGCCTTGTGATGGTGGTACAGGTTGTCGTACTGCGGGTGTTGTTGTTGTTGTTGCTGCTGGTGGAGCGATCGCTTCCGGTCCATCAGGTATTCGTTGAGCCGCTTGCCAATGTTGTCGCTCATTTGGGGTGGAAGTTGGTAGGGAAGATGCTGTTGAGATTGTTGTTGTTGCTGCTGCTGTTGTTGGCCGTACGACCGGTTGAGCGTTTGCTGTTGGTACATGAGTTGCTGTTGCTGGCGCTGGTAGTCCTGGCAATCGTAGCAGAAGCAACTCTCGTGATGATACGTTGGCTGGAGGGGCATTTGGACCGAGTTGGGACCGTAACCGACGTGGTTTGCTGAAAGGGGTGGCACTGGTGGAGGTGGGACCAGCGGAGGTGAATAAAGCTGGTTGTAGCCGTGGTTGTAGTTGGGCTGGTGCTGCTGGAGGACTTGACCACCGCCGTACTGAGGTTGATGGTTGTGGTAGATTGTGTCCGTGGTGCTGTTGTTCGAACTGCTGATGGTCAGCTCGCCAAGCCGATCCGCCAACAAGTTGGCGTGCTTCCCACCGTGATGGTGCGGATGGAACTGATCATCGTTGTTGTACGACCCAATATCGTTCGCAATCGAGTCGTTGTCATGTGAGCTGGCATTCGACTTCATGTTCAAGTTTAGATCCATCTTGGAGTCACCGTTACCAGAGTTTTTATTCACGTCCAGCTCGATTTCATCCGTGTTCAGATCTGACAATGGCAACGAAGGTGTTTTGGCCCGGGCCCGCGTGTCTACCAGCGGTGTTTTTGGCCTAGTCGGAAGAATCTCCTTCGCCTGTGTACTGTACAGATCTGCCGTTGGCGTTTTACTCCTGAATAAACTATTCCCACCGATCCCGTATCCGCTGTCCTTCTTGAGCAAACCTCCACCAAACTTGGCCAGTTCGATACTTTTCCTCAGTTTGTTCGTCATCTTACTACTGCCGACGAGCAGCGCCGAAGGGCCACGCTGAACCTTCAACGTCGTTTCGATGTTCTTTGGACAATCCTTCAGCACTTGCACTACCTCATTATGTGACATGTCCTTCACCGGAATGGAGTTGATACTCAACAGAATATCTCCCTCCTGCAAGTTCTTGCAGCAATGCCTGTCCAAAATCTTCTTCACCTTCTGCCCGTACGAACTGTCCGTAATCGTAAACCCGAACCCGTTATCACTCTTCACAATGTTTATGTGCAGAATCTCCGGAATTTCAAAGCTATTCTCCTTGCTCTTGTAATGCTGCTGGTACGGGTGCGTATCACTAAAGTACACATCGCCTCCGTTCGCCGTCGCCCCACCACCCCCACCCGACTGGATCTTCGCCAGCGGATTCTTGTGCTGAACTCCGCCCTCGCTCGGATCCATAAAGATACCCGTCTCCAGCATCTTCAGATCCGACTCCGTCATAACTCCGTTGTTCAACCCGTCAACCGCAATCGTCGTGACCACCTCCGTGTTCGGATCGTTCGGATCGAACGGTAGCGGGTACCCCCGGCACACGTCCAGGTGCACCTCCTCCCCGGGCAGAATCGACTGGAAGATATTCACCATCTCGTGGTGCGTGAACCCCAGCACGCAAATCTCATTCACATAAACCAACACATCGCCCGTCTTGAGCTTCCCGTCCATCCAGGCCGGCCCGTTCGGCACGATCGACTTGATCTGCAGAAACTCCTCCACATTATCGTCCCCTCCGACGATCGTAAAGCCCAACCCCCGCGTCGACTTGACCAGCGTCGTCATCAACCGCTCGCCCTGCAAACTGCCCGGATTCTTCGTAAAGTGATTCACCCGACCGCCCCCACCTCCACCTCCTCCTGCGCCACCAACCTCGTCGTGACCACCCATGGGAGGACCGCCACCACCCGGCGGAGGGGCCGCCCCCCGTTCGCTCATGCGCTTCGCCTGCAGCACCGGGTTCTCGTACTGCGTCTTCCGGTTCACGTGGTCGATGTAGTAGGTGCCGTAGTGCGGATCGCAAATCTTCTCCCACCCGTACGGCAGCTCGTCGTCCTGGCAGTCCTCGAGGGACTTTTTCTGGAACTTGGAGAGCCGCGGGTCGAGCCAGTGCGACGTGCCGGTGTTGTGGCTGGGGATGGGGAAAGTGAGAAGAGAGAAACGTTTAATATTTTGAAAATACATTTGATAAACATTACGCTATATGCTAAACAACTACCTCAAGAACGAGGAATTATTTGAAAATTAAATTTTTGTGTTTTTGGATTTGGATGAAATTTTCTGTGTAGGTACTTTTTCTAGGATTTGCATCATTTTTATATGGAGTTAAAAATCTGTTAGATAACTGCTTAAGACGTTTGAGTAATAATTTCTGAGCAGGTTTTTTTCGTGTTTTTGATGGTTGATAATTGCCCCAATTAGCGAGTCCGGTCAGTAATCACAATTTGTATTGTTATATTATTTATAATCACATTTTATCAAATATTTTATTGTTCCACTGCATTTGATGATAACATTGTATAATATTATATGCCATAATCCATACTAATCAATTTTCCTTTCAGCAAACACACTGCATTGCATATTTCACTAAACACCATCAACATAGCAAAATTGAGCATGAGCATGAGCATGAGAGATCACCCATGGTTGCCCCTCCGTTGCTGAACAGAATCGTAATATCCTTTCAGCACTACTGATCATAGGCTTCGACTATCAAGTGGTGTTTCCCTTATCAACAGACACCATCAACATAGCAAAATTGAAACTATAAATCGAGGCGTTTGGTACGCTATGTCCACGCATCCTTCATCCCCTGTTGATTGTGTGCAATGTGATCCGTTCTAAGAATCCTCTCTGCGGTAAACACAACGCAGTAGGGCTGACCGTTATAATTTATGTATTACATTTTCGGGTGACTTTCCAGCATTTCCAGCAACCGACCATACCAAAAAAGGGTTTTGAAATAATCAAAAATCTGTACCTTGAGAACGGATTTTCTGATCGATTTGGTGTCTTCAGCAAAGTTGGCTTAAAACTCTGAAAAAAATAGCAAAGGCCGTTCAAATATTTTTCAGAGTTTATGTGCATCATTAGTTATATTTTATACAAGTCTGCACACCATTTTGGGGGCTGGTCATATGTCACAGCAAAAAATCCGTTGGTAAAATCGCATGCAAAAGAATGCACATCACCTTCGTCAAAATAAACACTCAATATTACACGCTGCATGTACAATTTTTGCAAACACAAAAAAAAAGTTGCTACCGACGGGATTTAAACCCAGCACCAACAGTTAGGACTGGCGCCTTAGCCCACTCGGCCATCACACCGATGAAAAGCTAAAAGGATAAACGCATATATGAGCTTGACATTTCGGTCAAGTAGGTTTCCCAAACTGATGGGCTACATATTTCAGGGTGTAAAATCACATAAAATTGCATGAAATAATGCAATATTTATTTTACACCCAGGCCTTTTACACGCAGCTGGATTACTACTTTTTTAGCTGTGTAGAATGTATGAAATTCTGGATTTTGAGGAGGGATTTTCTGATCGATTAGTTCGGCAAAGTTGTAGGTTATGATTAGGTTATTTTCAGGAAAAAATAAGTAAACGGAAAAACTTGGGGATTAAAAAGAAATTGTTTGAGTCACAGTGCAAAATCTGGTTTAGAAGATGATTTTTGAAAAATATTGTTTTTTTGAAATATCGAAAATTCGGACATTTTTTTAAATTCTATTATGTTTAAAGCAAAAATCGAATTTGCAATCGAAAACTACTTTACAATTTTTTCAACACAGCTAAAAAAGTAGTAATCCAGCTGCATGTAAAAGGCGTGGGTGTAAAATATATATTGCATTATTTTATGCATATTTATGTGATTTTACACCCTAAAATATGTAGCCTATCAGTATGGGAATCCTACTTGACCGAAATGTCAAGCTCATATATGCGTTTATCCATACAACTTTTCATCGGTCCGATGGCCGAGTGGGCTAACGCGCCAGTCCTTACTGTTGGTGCTGGGTTTGAATCCCGTCGGTTTCAACTTTTTTTGTGTTTACAAAAATTGTACATGCAGTGTGTAATATTAAGTGTTTATTTTGACGAAGGTGATGTGCATGCTTTTGCATGCGATTTTACCATCGGATTTTTTGCTGTGAAGTTATAGCTCGTTTTATGTATTTTTAGGTTTAAAAAATAGTGCTGGAAAGAAAAGCGCCCTGAAAAATATTATTGAAAAGCTGAGCAAATTTTCTCTCTGGAACTTGCAAAACGGACAATTAGTTGCTGCTGGGATACAGCCTCACAACGTATTCGAATCGCTGAAAATGAATTCCTCTATGTGTCACCTAAAAAGCCTAAAATTTTCAAAGGACAAGATCTCGGATTTTCAATGTTAAAAATCAAAACTTTTCGAAATTTTCTGATCTTTAAAAAAAATTAAATTAAATTTCCACATTCTCGATCATTTCCAAAAAAAACTAGTGTTTGTTCAAAAATTCATACCTCGATACCTATGTGCTTTCTTATGCTAACTAGGTAGATAGGAAAACCAGCAAGCTACAGAATACAAAAAGTCTCAGAAAATTGCACTGCTTCAATATCGACACACGGAGAGGCGACAGTACAAATGACCCACTGTAAAATCTTTTCGAGGTGACTGTTCGTCAACAATGATGGAAAGTGCTCAGCGCTTACAAGGCTTACAGCGACAAAAAATAACAAAAACAAATAAGAAGAAGAATTCAATTTGAAATCCTTATCGTGAGTAATAAGAGTTGATAGTGCAACATCAGAACCAGTTGTGTTCTGTGCTGCAATTAGTCGGCTGAGAATCTTGGTTGACGCTGGTTGCTGCGAAATGGTGCAAATATGTTATCGGAAAATATTCGGAATATTGGCAGCTATTTTGGCCAACGTTGAGTGTTCCCTTTTTGTAAGTATTAAATCAAGATTATATATATATATAATTCTTAATTTATCTTCATTATCATAAGAATGATCCACTGGCACCAAGATTGTACCAGAACCAAGTAGTCAGATACATTGATCTACCGGCAACGGCGAAGCAAACTCAAAATATAACAATCCGTCTGGATATTCCCAGTTTGGTGGAGAAGACAGCCAGGATAAAGCTACTGCTGGATTGTAAGTTGTTTTTGGCAATTTGTTCCCGCGGTATCCAAATAATCGCCGCGAAACTTTTTTCCACAGCCGCTGTTTGGGGAATCCCCGTGAATGTTCAACTTTCGATGAATCACACTCAACCGTCGTCGAATTGCTCACAACTGGATTGCGTCACAACTTTTGTCCATAATGTAGCCATCGTAGATTATCTCGCACGGATTGGAAGTCGTCCTTCGGAGAATGTATCTTCGGTCTTAGAGGAAAATTTGCGTTCTGTTCTGCAGTATCGACGTCAGGATGGTTCGTTCGGTACCCCTTCGGTATCGCGTGTTTACCTGACGGCCTTTATTGCCAAAGGACTTCAGGTGGCCAAAAGGTACATAGTTATCCATGAAGCCATTCTTGGTGATGCGCTGAAGTGGCTTGCGGCGAAACAACAGCCCTCGGGACAGTTTGTCGAGGTAGAACCAACGTTGTACGAGAAAATGAGAGACCTCAGGCTTACCGCTTACGTGCTGACGATCTTCGCGACGGAAAACCAATACCCGGAAGTCGTGCGGAAAGCTTCCGAGTACGTAGCTGACAGAACCGAACAGATGGATGTCTACGAGCTTGCTCTGGCTTCCCACGCGTTATCGCTAGCCAATCATCCCAAGGGTAAGTACTGCCTGGAGCAGCTTAACCATCCAAGAACACCTGGATATCAACCAAACGCCTACTGGAGAGGTAAATCGTCCAGTGCTGAAATAGCCGGGTACGCGCTGCTGGCATCCCTGAATCATACAGTCTACACCAACACGGAGGACATTGTCCAGTGGTTGAAGTCTCGTTCCTTTCGCTCATACGGGGGATTCCGACATACGCAGGGCATTACCACTGCTCTAACAGCTCTTTCACAACACTATGAAAAGTTTTCCCAGTATATCAACAGCTACACCGTCCAACTTCGATACCAATCAAACGTCAAAATCCTACACGTTACCCCAACCAACTCCAGAATGTTCGAACTGGATCTACCGAGCAATACCAAGCTCGTACAAGCCCAAGTTCAAGGTACCGGATTTGGTCGGCAGGAAATTAGTTACCAGTACTACCAAAAGCTGTCCAGCATGTAGGCCAGCTTCGCGCTAAACGTACAACTACTCAACAGCACCACCAGGGAAATCCAAAACCTACAAGTTTGCGTTGGAAGCCGCACAAACCGCACCGAAGGGCTGACACTGGTGGAGGTATTCCATCCGAAAGGATTCTCCAGAGTGAGCGTCGAGGATCTATCACCGAAAAAAAGTATTTGGGTAAGTTCTCGTCTAGTTTATCAACGACCTCCTAACTGCACCAAGTTTATCCCATACAGAAATCGCTGCAGCGTCCCGGAGGAACCTCTACCGTGGTGTACTACCAATCCTTGGCGCGTGCTATGGACTGCTTTGTGGTAACTGCAGAACTGTTTCGAGCTGGTTTCGCCAAGTCTAACGGTGGACAGGCCCGGCAGATGGACGTGGTAGCGTACGATTACTATAATCGAGGTAGGTTGGAGATTGTTTAATTGGGGTTGTTACATTTACAAAGGCTACGGACGGCAGGACAGCGAGGACGATTATGAGTATCTGGAGGCGGTTTGATTGAATAGAGACCACAAAGGAACATTAATGACTTAAAGTGTTGTTTTTAGTTACAAAACAAAAATCATGGAAAAAATGCTAGGTGATTGGGGGAATACTCAAACTAGAACGTCCAATTTCCCGGGGTTACAAAATTCCCGGGAAACGGGAAATTTTCAAAAAATTTCCCGGGAAATCCCGGAAATTCCCGGGAAATTTGAAATATATCGAAAATTTTAGTTGAAATGAAAAAAAAATCATGCAGCAAATATGTTTTTCATGGCAAAACATTGATATGAAAAAAATATGTTTTTCATGACAAATATTTTATGCAGAACAAATCTTACTGGTTAGATAAGCATTGAATTCAGCTTGAAAATCTGCTATTCACTTGAAACACTATTTTTATGTAATCACAACTCAATGTTTTCAAATATTTGGAGCGAGTATTTGAAATATAATTGTATTTTTTGAGCACTTTTTCTATAATACGAAGTAGTATTTAAATGATTTTTTAATGATTCGGCCTAATAAAAGACTTCGGTTAAACGAATTATCCCAGAAAAAAAGTTGTTTAGTAGTTCCAGATTTAAAAACCTTACTCCCTTGGTAGCTCTAGTGCTTTATATATTTTTAACTTTTGACAAATAAAACTAGTTATTCAAGCAAAAATCTTTTTAGAGACATTTTATGATACCAATTCAATTTTCTTCCAATTTGGTCATGGTAAACAACACCTAAAAAACAATTTTGATCTTGGCGGGAAGACTTACATTATTCTCAAATAATATCACAAGTATTTTCGTTTAAAAAGCTTATCAAAATTTTGATACTTTATTTTCATTTCATAACACCGTAATTTTTGTTGCCCAACAAATAAACAAGATCTATTCCTAGTTGTGAATGCTGCAGAAATTATTATCATCTGAAATAAATCTTGACATGAAATTTTCAGACGAACTGATAAGTTCAATAAGAACAGTAAATTGAATTTAATAAAATAAAATTGTGTTCTATCATCTTTTTTTTGTAAGTTTAAAAAAATTTACCAAAAGTTAAGAAAATGTATACTTCCGCTTGAATTTCGGGGATTCCCGGGAAATTTAGAAATTTCCCGGGAAACGGGAAATATTTTTTTTTCGGGAAATCCCGGGAATTCCCGGGATTTTTTTTCCCGGGACGGGAAATTGGACGCTCTAACTCAAACGCTTGGATAGTCATTTGACCCCCATTTTTTTTCTTGAAAATCTTATAACTTTTGATATATTTGACCAAATTGAATGCTTCCGGTTGCAAAGATCCAGATTTGTACATATTTTTAACTGTCAGATGGGGGATTTTGGGGCATTTTGACCGGAGACGTTCTGGATTCCGTTGGGGTACCTCGGCCGTATTCGATGGCTTTTTGGTCAATATAACAAACGGTTTTCCCCCAGAACAATCTTCAAGGCATCATCCTAGTACATCATCCTGCATAGATAAATGACATGGTCAAGACCTTCAGACACCCGCACAGGTTAGGCATTTCTAGGCAATTATTTTTTTCAAAAAATGTTCAGTTTTTTGCAATATTAAAAAATTTAATGAAGAGAAATTTTGTAAAAATAATGGTTTTTCTCAGTGTCATCTTGTAAGCCATAATTTTTTAACTCGCGACTTTTCGGAAACTATTGATTATACTTCCAATGTTAAAAAAAATGAAACATTTATGAAATTTTCTATTCTTTACGGTACACATATTTCTAAAAATCTAACCCTTTTAAAAGACAAAAAAAAACTTATTTTGAACATTTTTAAGTTTTGGGCAAGATTTTTTTTTTTTTTTTTTTTTTTTTTTTGGGAGGGTGGTCCAGCCGCACATCGTTGATGTTGAAACCTCTAAACTGGGCCCTCGTCCTGTCACGTCCGTCAGTAGTCTTGTCGTACATTACAACTAGAATCAGATCTGCCAATGAATTAGTACACTTCGACCAAATAAACACTGACGCTGTATGGATCTGACTCTAGAATAAATGCACAGTTGTGTGTTATTCATAAGTCCAAAATGTTCAATTATTCATTTAAGTCCAAATATTCATTTGCTAACTACTTTGGATTGAAAATCTAAATTTTAATCTAAAATCCTCTAAACTTAATGTTCAAAACTAAACGTTCCTTTAACTGTTGTAGTACTACTTCTATCAAAAAAACAATAAAAATATGTGAACTGTTATACAAATAGGATAGAAATCGCGACTTGAAAAAGAATTGACCATTTACGTCAAAAGATCCGTAGTTTCTCGATTCGCAACAATGGTCAATACAACCATAATCCGAAAACCGTTAGTTCAACAGATCAACGAATTTTGTCCGATATCATTACATTATTGATTGATCGAGACTCTATGAACAATTTGACATAAAAGAATGCCTAGTATTCTGCATCAATCAAAGTTTATTGACAGTATTACTCTAACTTAACAATTGCAACTAAATTTATCATCAAATAGATTTGGAAAGTATACAGATTTATTTTAAATGCTAATGCTAAGCAACAAATAAATTGTACTATCTTGCAGTCCCACCTAAATCCCACATTGTGATAGTGAAAAAGTCACAGAAGCAGCGGTGTCTTGTGCAATTGTGATATTTTCACTATCGGAGAACTACCTAGTTCACGAAGACAGCTTAACGGTCAACGCTTAAGCCCTGGGGCTGCGGCAAAGCGAGTTCTCGTAGCATGAAGTGGTGTCCATAGTGCTTATAAAAAAAATGTATACCCAAATTTTAACTAATGCACTAGGATCAAATCATGCCCCTTGACTTTACAAGGCCCAGGGAAAAAAAACTTATTTTGAACATTTTTAAGTTTTGGGCAAGATTATCAAACTATAAGTTATTTTAATCAAAAAGGTCATAAAATTTCCAAAATTGTTTGTTTTGACTACACTCAATCAAAAAATGTGTAATCATTTGCAATTGCGAAGATGCCTTTTCTGTCATCCCATACAAAAAAAAAAATACAAAAATTTAAAAATACGTTTTTTGGTAATTTAATTTTCAATGATAAAGTGTCAAAATTTCAAATTTGAAGTCAAAATTTGCTGAACTTTCCAAAGAACTTCGAAAAACTGGTCAAAATTATCTTTTTGAGGTTATGTTGAAAATCGCCCCTTTTTGTAGTCTATTTAGACGACTACAAAAGGGGCGATTTTTATGTTATAATTTTTAAACAACTAAATGAAACTTTACCATTTTTAATACCAAAGCTGTGGGACCCGAAACTGGACCAAGTAGACCACATCCGGACAAAATCGACATTAAGGATATCCTCTGATTCGAATTCTTAGGCAAAAATAAGAATCTGTGCCAATTTTGAGCCAAATCGGTTAAGGTTAAGTGATCGCTTTTTATCGTTGAAGTTTATATGAGGAAAATCGCAAAATTGTTCAAGTGTGAGATTCTTGTAGGAAAGTTAATTTCCTACAACTTTGTCGAAGGGTGCAAAACGATCCAAGTTAAATCTGTTTTTTAGTGATTTTTTTAGTAAAAAGTATTTTTTTGATATACTTATTATATACCCCTTATAAATTTTCAAGTATATAAGCCGAATTGTTTTCATCGCATTGCTAATAACTCATCTGGATCAACTCGGATCTTCTTGCACCCTTCGACAAAGTTGTAGGAAATTTAATTTCCTACAAGAATCTCACACTTGGGCAATTTTGGGTGAGACCAGCGCTACCTGCTGCCAAAATCCTGAAGCGATGTTTTTTCCCACCCGGGCAGACGGTAATAACAAAATCAATAATATTTCAATAACAAATCCTGTTAAAATAACAAAAAGTGTTATTATTTTATCCTGAAGTTCAACATAAAGAAGAACAAATAATAACAGTTTCTGATAAAATAACAAAATTTGGTATTGAAGTGATATTATATTGAAAATGTTTAATAACACGCTAATAAGAGGAAATGTTATAAATTTCAAAAAATCTCCTAATAACAAAATTTGTTATTCGTTCGGTATACTGACTTAGGAATAAAATTACCATAAATCCATAACACAATCTGTTATTATTTTTTCTTTTGTTAAATATGTTTAGATCTTTGGGATAAATTTGTCTAATTTCGTCGGGGTCATTATTTTGGCCATGAAATGGGGTCCTTAAGCTAAAATTATTCTAAAAAGTTGAAATTTTGGAAGCTGATAATTTTTTAATTATTTGATATACCCCCTAAGGGACTTTACTAAAATTGGCTACAAATATGGGATAATTTTGACCAATTTCGTCGAGGTCATTATTTTGGTCATGAAATGGGGTCCTTAAGCTAAAATTATTCTAAAAAGTTGAAATTTTGAAAGTTGATATTTTCAATTATTTGATATACCCCCTAAGGGATTTTACTAAAATTGGCTAGAACTTTGAAATAATTTTGACCAATTTCGTCAGGGTCATTATTTTGGCCATGAAATGGGGTCCTTAAGCTAAAATTATTCTAAAAAGTTGTAATTTTAAAAGTTGATTTTTCTAATTATTTGATATACCCCCTAAAGGACTTTGTTTAAAATGGTTAGAACTATGGGATAATTTTGACCAATTTCGTCAGGGTCATTATTTTGGCCATGAAATGGGGTCCTTAAGCTAAAATTATTCTAAAAAGTTGTAATTTTGAAAGTTGATTTTTTTTAATTATTTGATATACCCCCTAAGGGACTTTACTAAAATTGGCTACAAATATGGGATAATTTTGACCAATTTCGTCGAGGTCATTATTTTGGTCATGAAATGGGGTCCTTAAGCTAAAATTATTCTAAAAAGTTGAAATTTTGAAAGTTGATATTTTCAATTATTTGATATACCCCCTAAGGGATTTTACTAAAATTGGCTAGAACTATGAAATAATTTTGACCAATTTCGTCTGGGTCATTATTTTGGCCATGAAATGGGGTCCTTAAGCTAAAATTATTCTAAAAAGTTGAAATTTTAAAAGTTGATTTTTCTAATTATTTGATATACCCCCTAAAGGACTTTGTTTAAAATGGTTAGAACTATGGGATAATTTTGACCAATTTCGTCTGGGTCATTATTTTGGCCATGAAATGGGGTCCTTAAGCTAAAATTATTCTAAAAAGTTGAAATTTTAAAAGTTGATTTTTCTAATTATTTGATATACCCCCTAAAGGACTTTGTTTAAAATGGTTAGAACTATGGAATAATTATGACTAATTTCGTCGGGTTCATTATTTTGGCCATGAAATGGGGTCCTTAAGCTAAAATTATTCTAAAAAGTTGTAATTTTGAAAGTTGATTTTTTTTATTATTTGATATACACCCTAAGGGATTTTACTAAAATTGGCTAGAACTATGATATAATTTTGACCAATTTCATCGGGGTCATTTATTTCACCATGAAATGGGGTTTCAAGCTAAAATTAATCCGATAAAATTAACTTTTGAGAGTTAATTTTTTTGTTATTTTTGTTATATTCCCTAACGGAATTGATTTATTTATTGAGAATTTTTGAAGTGTGAATAACAAAAACTGTTATTATTTTCACCGAGCCAGGAAGTCGGAGCTGACGTTGAAGTTCGAGCTGGAGTGAGACCTCGGAGACTGCATCGGATTCAGCAAATTTTCAGCAACTTTTACTTGGAGTCGGAGTCTCTGAAGTCGGGTATTTTTGGAGAGCTGAAGTCGTCGTTGACGTCATATCCTGCATCCAGAGTCGGAGTTGTCTTCAAGTATGGATTCAAAGTCGCTTGGAGGTACCCAACTCTGCAGCCCTGACTAGTACAGAGGAGTTATGGCAACTGCAGGTTTATTTGCAAATTACAAATAAACCAAAACAATAACTTTTTTTGTTATGGAGACAAACCAGTTCAATAACATTTTTTGTTATTATGCTGCTCCACCTCTCCGCACAAAATAACAAATCTTGTTATTCCTTCATGATTCCTTCTGTGTTATTGGTTTGTTATTGCAATAACAACACAATAACAGTTTAAGTTATTCTTCGAACAAATCTTTGTTATTGATTTTTGTTATTTTAACAACTAATCCGATCATCCCAATAACATATTTCGATCTTCTCACAATATCAAAAACTGACCTTCCCAAGTTATTTCCGTCTGCTCGGGCATACATTTTAGCGATTTCCCCATATAAACTTCAACGATAAAAAGCGACCACTTAACCTTAACCGATTTGGCTCAAAATTGGCACAGTTACTTATTGATGCCTAAAGAATCGAGCCAGGGAGTATCTCTTCAGATTTTCAAAAAAATCATTTTTTCTTGTCACCGTAGTCTAGACTCGATTATCTGAAGGTGTTGGCAAAATTTCACTTCGTATAACCAAAACTTCGGAGAATCGAATCATAATATTTTTTTTTTTTTAAATTGTCTTATTTTTGGTTGTTGAGCTTAAGTATGACCCCTAAGCTGCTCAAAAGTGATTAAGAATTTTGTAATCCAAGATGGTAGCCAAAATGGTGGGATGAATTATCGAAAAAATGCATTTTCAATTTAACCCTCTACAACCTAACCCGGTCTCGTGGCGCAGGGGTAGCGGCTTCGGCTGCCGATCCCGATGATGCTATGAGACGCGGGTTCGATTCCCGCCTTATCCACTGAGCTTCTATCGGATGGTGAAGTAAAACGTCGGTCCCGGTTTCTCCTGTCTCGTCAGAGGCGCTGGAGCAGAAATCCCACGTTAGAGGAAGGCCATGCCCCGGGGGGCGTAGTGCCAATAGTTTCGTTTTTTAACCTAACCCCGCCTTTAGACAGGCTTCGATCTGAAAAATAGCCAAACTCTCAAAATTTAAGAAAATTTAAGGGTAGGAAGTTTCACTTGCTTTATGTGACTTTTCCAATGTTTTTAAAAATGTCATTTTTTCAGGGGTCAACTTTGGCTGTGTTTGTTACTAACATTTCCTATATTTTAAGTAAAAAGAAGTATGCAGTAATTTTTGTAGTGTCCCAGACTATGTCTCTACGCATTTTTTTACAATTTAAATGATGATGGTGCCATTCTAAAGCACAAAATGTGAAAAACAAGCAAAAAAATGAAAAAGTGACTGTAAAAACGTTAAAAAAAATTAGATAGGCAAAATGTAATTATATTACGTGGTAGAATAGGCCAAACACTACCAAAAACAAACATAAACTAAACAAGACAAATTAAAATACTAAAAATAAAACAAGAAAAACATAAAACAAGAGAAGAAAAGTTTTTCGTAGAACAAAAGTTGCTCAAAATGACCTCCTAAACACGGGAAAAATGAAAATTTTCGAAACAAAATTTGGGCAGTGGAGGGTTAATGGCAATCAACCATTTAAATTTGACTAAATATGGGGTCACAGAACTCGGATTTGATGTTAAAAGCAAGAAAATTAAAAAAAAAACGAAATTTGTTTTGTTCACGGATTCGGATAATCGAAAATTTGGGCCAAACAACTCCCCAAAGTTTCGGAACGATTGGTGTAGTGCCAACACTGAAAAGATGCATTTTTGGGTATCAGAAAAATCGAAAACTAAAATATACGTATTTAGAGTATTTTTTATGTTTTGTATTTTGAATTTTCCACGAAGGGGAGGGGGATTCAATTTTTCTAACATCCGGATACGAATGCTGAAATTAAAAAGACAGCAGTTTTTCTGTCAGAGTAGCAGAAAATTAAATTAGAACACTAGAAAACATTGATCGATTGGGTTATAAAATTTGGTAAAATTGTATCTTCAGACTGGTTAAACCGATTTTATCGGGTTGGTATAATTCGATCCGTCTTTAAGTCCCATAAGTCCATATTGAAAATTGTAAAGTTTTGAACGAATCTATCTTATGTTATGAGCACTATTTTAGTACATATTTCAGAAATTACGACCTACCGTTGGATAGTTAACCTTTCCAAATAAGTTCAAACGTTTTTATTTTCCACCCAAGAAAGCAGCACATCAGTGACTAACAGTTCAAATATTTAAATTTCCTATCATAAACCAATTCCAGCTCTGCCCAAAACGCCCAACTGTTTACACAAAGCGAAACTTTTTCTCTGTTCCGCCAATCGATGACGATGACTAATGTGCAAGCAAGCACGCCCGTTTGGATCAAAGAAACAGAAAAGATAAACAAGCGAACGAAAAAATACAAAACCCTCCAAATATTACTCACTCGATAAAGTACACCTCGCCGCTGTCCGTGAACGCCTTCTCCCACTTGGCCGGCAGCGGTCCCAGTCCGTCGTCCTCTTCCTGCTGCTCGGACTTTTGCTCGTAGAACCCAGCACCACCACCATTCACCGGCGGCGGTTGCAGTTGCTGCTGCTGCTGCTGGTTATGGTTATGATGGTGATGGTGGTGATGGTGCTGCTGCTGCTGCTGCTGGTGATGAATGCCATTGTTGGGGCTCATCATCAGCGAGTCCGGAACGTCCGTTCCGTTATCGCCGTTGACGCCCATCTTCGACGACAGATCTTTGCCATCCGGTTTGGCGGTGGGGCCGGCGCCACCGTTCATCGGCGGCCCTGACTCATTCATGCTGGCGAGCTTTTCAATTTCACTTTTCTCTGTCATTGAGGTTTACCCTTCACCGCGTGGCCATCATCTGGCCGGCCAAACACTCACTCACACACAACCCCGAATTCTTGGCGAGAAACAAAACACCGAAACAGAAGCCAAACACAGGAGGGGGGAAAACGCACTCAACATTTAAATGCACTCGCTCTCTTCTCGGACAGCAGCAGGTCGAGCGTTTCCCGCGCGCGCGAGCTCGCTTGCCAACTTTGTATATTTTTAGCTACCACAACATCACCACACTGAACAGGGGCACTCTCGGGCAGGCAGGTTGGCGCAACGACGGCCGGTTTCTCCGTTTTGTGATCACCTTCGCCTCTCTTCGCCGTAATAAACTTTAAATCTTGCCCAGCCCTTGTTTTCGGGGCCCCAACTCAACTTTCAACGCACACACACTCTCTCTCGCGCGCGGAGACCTGCTTTGCAGGTTCTTCGACCGTTTAATTTCTCTTCGGCGATGGTCACCTGTCGTGCATTTCTTCCTTCTTCCCAGTCAGGATCACTGCTTCGTTTGCTGGCAGCTATTGCTCAACCTTCCAAGGAATGACTCAACCGCGCCGCCGCATTCCACGGCGTGCGATTTTTGGCGATTCGATCTTCGATCGCGTGCTTCACTAAACAACACCTCTCGCGTACTCCACGGTTTCGTAACGCACACCTTAAAACACCATAATCCACACACGTAGTCGTAGTCGGCGTTGACGAGGCCCGATTGTCTAACCTGCAAAGTAACAAAACGCAGCAAGAGATTAGCTAAAATCGTAACACCGCCGCAACCGACCAACCCCGCATTCGTGTGTGAACTGAACCAACCTGGAGAGTTCGCGCCCGCGCTCGTTGTAAAACGTTCCCATTAAACTTTCCTTTCATTCATAAGACAACCCTTCTTTGCACACCCTCCTCAAGCCCACGGCAGCAACAATGGTCGTCCGTCAACCCCGAATCGGGTCTCTGACGAAATTTGTGTGCTCGCATCGTAGGTAGGTAGGTTTATATACATTTTTTCGACCAAGTGTATTATTAGTGGCAGCGATCGCGGAGATAGTAAATGCTGGGGGACCGGTTTTGCGGTTTTTCTGCGACGCGACCAGGTGGAAAGTGGCGAATGGGTTTTAAAAATCGGTTCGATAAGGCCTCGTTTTCGAGGGGGTTGCGTAAACCAAATGATAAGGTTTTCGGAAAATGAAAGCGGTTTGAGACGAGCTATGCGATGAAATGGTTGTTTGGGGATGAAATCGCTGAAATTTCCTCTTGTTATCTTGTAACTTTGTCAGACACTGCAAATTTCACAAAATTAAAGTATAGCTCATTTCCAGCCAGTACTAAGCACAACAATTTTTGAGTTACATTCCATTTTAACTGGTGGAAATGAAATACGATGTAATTCAGTCGAATGGATTGCCCAATTCTTACAGAAAGAAATCAAAATCAGAAATCAAAAATCACCTTCATAGTATTGAGTTATGAGTTAAGTTTGTATAAAATTTATGGTCCAATAGCCTGGAATCTTCTGGCAGCCCAAGCAGCTTACTTTGCGGCATGAATTAGAGCAATTCTGCCAGAAATCGGTCAATCTTATGAAATTCATGGATATCCCTACGACAAAAATAACATTTTTTATCATTGTTTCTTCCGTACAAGTTTCCATGACATTCTGGCAGCCCTCCATAAAAAAAAAACTAACTTAAGCCACTTATGTAGTTGGTGCCTTCCTAATTCTCGATTAAAAATGAGTCACAAAAAATCGGAAATTATTTTAATATGATTTGTTATGTCTCGGAAACCAAGTACCGTCATCAGGGGTGACATTGGGTCTGGGAGGTGATATTGGGTCATAAAAAAATGCTGAAATTTGTATGACCCAATCTCGCCCCCCCCAGACCCAATGTCACCCCTGCACAGTGGTTCAAAAGCCTGTTTTGACGAACTTAATTGATTAGAGCAAAAAGTAAGCATTTTCGTGCTTTGACATATTCTACAACTTTGTTCAGCGTTGTCATGGCCTACTTTTGATGAAATTTGTTTTTCAAAATACTCATCACAGTAGGCTATAGAATTTCAAACTTTTGACAGTTTAGAGATAGAGCTTTGGTATCTTCGGCAAAGTTGTAGGGCTGAGAAATTTTCACAAACTTTGTCGAAGACGCCAAAGCTCTATCTTTGCGTTGAATACCAGTTTTGGAACCTTTTTCATAAATCCCTGCCAAAAAAACAGTTTTTTGACTAAAACTATGTTGAACTTTGATTTTAGACGATTACAACGATCAGAAAGAGTTGTCAGTAATATCAAATAAAACAACTTTGTCGAAGACGCCAAGTTGATAGGAGCTATATGTGATGAGTTATAGCAAGATTTCGTGATAATTTAGCTAGTTTTCGAGCTCGGTATACAAAGCCTCGGGCAAATTTGGGCAAAACCCCATACAATAGGCTTCAAGGATGACTATTCCACTACAAAATGTCGGGTGAATCTTTCGTCCGAAGGTTTACGGTCATAGATTTCCGAGCATTTTAATTTATTTTATTTTTGATGAATTTTTAAATGCATTTAGGACACAAGCCGGGACCGTGGTGTAGGGGAAGCGTGATTGTCTCTCACCCAGTCGGCCTGGGTTCGATCCCAGACGGTCCCGGTGGCATTTTTCGAGACGAGATTTGTCTGATCACGCCTTCCGTCGGACGGGAAGTAAATGTTGGCCCCGGACTAACCTAAAAAAAAAAGGTTGGGTCGTTAGCTCAGTCCAGGTGTAGGAGTCGTCTCTCTGGGTCCTGTCTCGGTGGAGTCGCTGGTAGGCAGTTGGACTAACAATCCAAAGGTCGTCAGTTCGAATCCCGGGATGGATGGAAGCTAAGGTGTAAAAAGAGGTTTGTAATTGCCTCAACAATCAAGCCTTCGTACACCTAGTTTCGAGTAGGAATCTCGCAATCGAGAACGCCAAGGCCAATGCTGTAGAGCGAATAATTTGATTTGATTTTTTTCGGTCAACATAAACGTAAAAAAAAAAATTAAAAAATCACAAATTACAAATGTGTTAAGTACTGGTTCTTCCTCACATCCCACCGTAGAGATTGCAGTTCCACATAAAGTCGTCGCACTCAGCGATGATTTGCCGCGTTGACTTTCATAGCAGTGTCTATAATTTTAACATTCTTATGACAAGATTTCTCTGTCAAAGAAATTCGCAATCTTCCCTACGTTGAACCTACCAGCACAGACACACACACACTCGTTGATAAAGGTTTACACTGACGATAAAGAAAAATTCAAACTAGGTTTCTATGTCTAAATTAAACGCTCGCTCCGTTCGCTCCCACCAGAACTAATTATTGTTTTCCTTCCGACGACGACGCTACAAAGCAAAGTGGCAACAACAGCGGGAAGTAATGCTCTATCCCGTTTACAGCCCAGAATTTCATTAAATAAACTCCCATTCTTAGCTCTCTTACCAGGCACCAGAAGCCGAAGTAGTTGCAATCACTTGATGTGGCGGCGGTGGCGTAGCAAAAAGTGATTTCAATTCAGAAAAGAAAAAAAAACTTTTACACAATGTTCTTCCCACCAGCAGCAGTGCTAACATCCACAAGAGCTCACAGCATAAAATTGCATAATAAACATATTTTGCAGCACGTAGAGAGAGAGAGTGAGCTGTTATGCACGAGTCTTCCTCCACTTTGGCCATCAACATCAACCGGGGAAAGCAACTGTATTCCTCTTTTCATCACCGCGTCCGTCTATATATAGTGGCGTACGATTCAGACTTCTTTGGGCTGCCTACTTCCAGGGGGTGAAGGTGTGTATGTGTGTGTGTCTTCCACTTGTTGTCATCTTCCCTTAACTGCTGCCGCTACCCTAGGTAGGTATATAGCCGGATCGAGAGTTGTTGAAGCTTAACCGTTTGTCGCGTCCGCGTTCCATCACAGCACTAACACAGACATCAACCCATCACATCCCGAGTCTCGATCATAATAATAATAACGACGACGACGACGTTGCCCATTCGGTGGATAGCCAAGGGGACGGGGGTCTTCCTCCTCACCTGTTCGTGACGTTGACGACGATGAAGGAATTTAGCCTCGGGAACAGAAAATTAATAATCCGTAACTTGGCGCACCGGGCAACGGCAACGCTCTTTAAAGTATCTCTTCTACTATGCTGAGGGGACACACTCTTGATGGTTCTTGAAGTCGAAGCCACTACTGCTGCTGCTGCTGCTGATGGTGATAAGGAGTTGGTCCTTTCAGAAAATCTCGTCCTCGGTTATCGTAGAAAGCTTCATCAGCTACGAGGCAGGCAGGGCTGGCAGTGTACTCTCGACACTAGTCGACGCTTAACTGTCCTACACACTGAACGTTGTGCTGTGCTGAGCCTCTCGGAAAAGGTAGCGAGCGAGCTGGCAGAAAAAAAATACTGAGGATGAAATGCGAGATTGAGCGCGAGTGGTGAGAAGCGGAGCGGGCAGGGTGACGACTGGTAGATATTTCTTGTTTTTTTTACACTATTACAATACACACAATTAGTAGTACTTTCAACTATGTCTTTACATCACCAAAACCCTTCCAATAGCATGGCAACTCAGATGGCACGCCGGCGGACAAGTTGGACATGTTCATTTTTTTTGTCATGGTTTTTTTAAGTGCTATTTGAGGGTTTATTTCTCGATGGTTAATGTTCTGCAAACTAATTTTTCAGCACGAGTCGTACATTTACCCAACGAGGTTCACCGGGATGGATAAATACGACGAGTACTATAACAAATCAAGTTTTGCAGCGAGTTCCAAACAATTTTTTTGCAATTCCAAAAAAACACCCTTTGAGTAAAATTACTATATGTCAAAAGTACTTTTGGGAACCAGTGTTGAAAAGTTCAACTTTTAAACATCCATTTCAGTGCTAAAAAGTAGAACTATTTAGCATTCAGGGTGACCACTCAAATCCCATTTTCAAATTCCCGACTTTTCCAGAAAGCTCAAATAATAGGCATTTCTTATCTGAATTTCAAACAAAAAACTCTCTATAAAAAAGTCAATATCAACCACCGAAAAAAAAAAAACAATTTTAAATTAATAAAAAAAAATCCAACTATTGTCAATTTTTGTAAACACAGAAACTGAACAAAAAATAAAAAAAGGGAAAATCATTACTATGATTCAGAGTAGAAACACAAACAATTAAATCTTTGAAAAATAATCGAAAGTTTAACAATACTTATTTATAACTTCCATGTTATTTTTTTAACTTCGTCAGAATTTTAAATCAAAGAACATTTAAAACGTAATTGCTATTATTATTCTTTCAAAGGATTTAGGAAAATGTCAAGGAATTCATAAAAAATGTTTTTGCCAAGTTCCCTTTTTAATTTTGTAATTTTTGATATTAAATTTTTTAATCAATGTTAATTTATCTAGTGGTCAGTATTCAACTTTTTTTTTTCAATGAAAAATCAGTTTGATAGCAGCAAAATGTTTGAAGAGAGAATTTTTTTAATCAATTTTGCAATAACTCAAAATTTCTTGGATCAATTTATTTGCAATTTCAATATTTGCTTCATGTTTTCAGAACATAAAAAAAGTTTTTAGATTTTGGATTTTATTCGATACTTAAGTTTTTCGAAAACTGAAAATTAAGCACCAAAAAAGTTCAAGGGCAACATTTGGAGAAAAAAATATTTGAAATTACTGAATGAATTTAGTTAAACAATTAAAAATATTTACCAAAAAATACCATAGCCAAACTCAAGTTGGAATCTGTTTTCAAATATTTAATCTATGTGACAAATTAAAATAAAATTATAACTCTAAGCAGGCCATTAGGCTCTATTTTATATTAGTTTTTTTTATTAACTTTACCTCTTGTTTGATATACAAAAATTAATAGATAATTTGATTCATAAAAAAATATTATGAAAATCTGTGTCAAAAGCATCCACTATTTATTAAGAAGAGAGATTTCAAAAAAAGTGTCCACGTGGTTTGTGGATGGTCCGCTTGGAACTCCCGACTTTTCGACAAAAAATCACAAATTCCCGACTTTTTTTCCCCGATTTCCCGACTTGAGTGGCCTTTATTCAAATATTTAAAAAAATATATTTTCAAATGATTTTAAATACACACAAAATTTAATAAGTGTAAAAAATATATATTAAATTATTTTCAATTCGTTATTTTTCGAAATTCAAAGTTTATGGGAAAAATATGTTTTGCTCCCTATTTTCATGACTCATGTTGAGACATTTTTTGATATTTTTTAAAATATTTGCAGCGATCAGTATGAATAATTTGCTTTTTTACTTTCAAAACAAACATTGTCACTGAAAAGTTGTTCTGGAAAAATACATTAGTTTTTGCTCACTTAATATTTTATTTAAAAAAAAATAGAAATAGGAAAACAACTTCAATCAGAAGTCCATAGTTGAACAACTGAAAGAAACTTAAATTTAGTATCATTTTGTATATTTTTAGACAACAATCCAGTTTTTTTTCATGAATTTCACAATTTTATTAAATGAGCAACTCTCTACGAAATCGGCCGATTTCGACCATTTTTATTTTTTGTATTTTTTTATTTGGCTCAAACTTTGTGGGGGCCTTCCCTATGACCAAATAAGCTATTTTGCGTCCTTGGTTCACCCATACAAGTCTCCATACAATTTTGGCAGCTGTCCATACAAAAATGGTATGTAAATATTCAAACAGCTGTAACTTTTGAGTGAATTTTCTGATCAATTTGGTGTCTTCGGCAAAGTTGTAGGTATTGTTGAGGACTATTGAGAAAAAATTAGGTACACGGAAAAAAAAATTGAGGATTTTTTTATCAACTTTTTTTTCACTAAAACTCAATTTCCCAAAATACGTATTTTTTGATTTTCGAGATTTTTTGATATGTTTTAGGGGACAAAAATCCGCAACTTTTGAGCCATAGAGAAACATGGTCAAAAAATCTGCCACCGAGTTATGAATTTTTGAAAAAAATAGTGATTTTTGGAAAAAATCGAAGTTTCATGCAAAAACAAGTTTGACATTATTTTTTAATGCAAAATTGAATTTGCAATCGAAAAGTACTTTACATATTTTTTGATAAAGGGCTCCGTTTTCAAGATATAGCCACCGAAAGTTTGATTTTAGCGAAATATTTGCAGTTTTTCAATTTTTAAAAATAGTGACCATGAGTGACCATTTCTAAAAATATTTTTTTTGAAAAGTTCAGAAAATTTGCTATAAAATTGTCTAAGAGACATTGAAGATTGGACCTCGGGTTGCTGAGATAGAGCCGCTTTAAGAAAAAGAAACACGAAAATTGAAGTTTTCTTAATGAGCAATTCTCTACGAAATCGGTCTTTTTTCTTCAATTTTAATTTTTGTATTTTTTAATCCGGCTGAAACTTTGTTGGTGCCTTTGGTATGCCCAAAGAAGCCATTTTGCATCATTAGTTTGTCCATATAATTTTCCATACAAATTTGGCAGCTGTCCATACAAAAATGATATGTGAAAATTCAAAAATCTGTATCTTTTGAAGGAATTTTTTGATCGATTTGGTGTCTTCGGCAAAGTTGTAGGTATGGATACGGACTACACTGGAAAAAAATGATACACGGTAAAAAAAAATTTGGTGGTTTTTTTATTTAACTTTTTATCACTAAAACTTGATTTGCAAAAAAACACTATTTTTAATTTTTTTTATTTTTTGATATGTTTTAGAGGACATAAAATGCCAACTTTTCAGAAATTTTCAGGTTGTGCAAAAAATCTTTGAACGAGTTATGAATTTTTTAATCAATACTGATTTTTTCAAAAAATCGAAATATTGGTCGCAAAAATTTTTCAACTTCATTTTTCGATGTAAAATCAAATTTGCAATCGAAAAGTACTTTAGTAAAATTTTGATAAAGTGCACCGTTTTCAAGTTAAATCCATATTAAGGTGACTTTTTTGAAAATAGTCGCAGTTTTTCATTTTTTAAAATTAGTGCACATGTTTGCACACTTTTGGAAAAAATATTTTTGAAAAGCTGAGAAAATTCTCTACATTTTGGTTCTTCAGACTTTGTTGATACGATCTTTAGTTGCTGAGATATTGCAATGCAAAGGTTTAAATACAGGAAAATTGATGTTTTCTAAGTGTCACCCAAACAACCCACCATTTTCTAATATCGATATCTCAGCAACTAATTGTCCGATTTTCAATGTTAATATATGAAACATTTGTGAAATTTTCCGATCTTTTCGAAAACAATATTTTCAAAAATTTCAAATCAAGACTAACATTTCAAAAGGGCCAAACATTCAATATTACGCCCTTTTAAAATGTTAGTCTTGATTTGAAAATTTTTAAAATATTTTTTTCGAAAAGATCGGAAAATTTTACAAATGTTTCATATATTAACATTGAAAATCGGACCATTAGTTGCTGAGATATCGACATTGAAAAATGGTGGGCTGTTTGGGTGAGACTTAGAAAACATCAATTTTCCTGTTTTTAAACCTTTGCATTGCAATATCTCAGCAACTAAAGATCGTATCAACAAAGTCTGAAGAAGCAAAATATAGAGAATTTTCTCAGCTTTTCAAAAATATTTTTTCCAAAAGTGTGCAAACATGTGCACTAATTTTAAAAAATGAAAAACTGCGACTATTTTCAAAAAAGTTACCTTAATATGGATTTAACTTGAAAACGGTGCACTTTATCAAAATTTTACTAAAGTACTTTTCGATTGCAAATTTGATTTTACATCGAAAAATGAAGTTGAAAAATTTTTGCGACCAATATTTCGATTTTTTGAAAAAATCAGTATTGATTAAAAAATTCATAACTCGTTCAAAGATTTTTTGCACAACCTGAAAATTTCTGAAAAGTTGGCATTTAATGTCCTCTAAAACATATCAAAAAATAAAAAAAATTAAAAATAGTGTTTTTTTGCAAATCAAGTTTTAGTGATAAAAAGTTAAATAAAAAAATCACCAAATTTTTTTTACCGTGTATCATTTTTTTCCAGTGTAGTCCATATCCATACCTATAACTTTGCTGAAGACACCAAATCGATCAAAAAATTCCTTCAAAAGATACAGATTTTTGAATTTTCACATATCATTTTTGTATGGACAGCTGCCAAATTTGTATGGAAAATTATATGGACAAACTAATGATGCAAAATGGCTTCTTTGGGCATACCGAAGCCACCAAAAAAGTTTCAGTCGGATTAAAAAATACAAAAAAAATCGAATGACCGAAATCCTAGAGAACTGCTCTAATATCACCCAAACAGCCCACCATTTTCTAATGACGATATCTCAGCAACTAATGGTCCGATTTTCAATGTTAATACATGAAACATTCGTGAAATTTTCCGATCTTTTCGAAAAAAATATTATGAAAAATTTTAAATCAAGACTAGCATTTTAAATGGGCGTAATATTCAATGTTTGGCCCTTTTAAAATGTTAGTCTTGATTTAAAAATTTTCAAAATTTTTTTTCGAAAAGATCGGAAATTTTTACGATTGTTTCATGTATTAACATTGAAAATCGGACCATTAATTGCTGAGATATCGTCATTAGAAAATGGTGGGCTGTTTGGGTGGGACTTAGAAAACTTAAATTTTCGTTTTTCTTTTTCTTTAAGCCGCTGTATCTCAGCAACCAGAGGTCCAATCTTCAATGTCTCTTAGACAATTTTATAGCAAATTTTCTGAACTTTTCAAAAAAAATATTTTTAGAAATGGTCACTCATGGTCACTATTTTTAAAAATTGAAAAACTGCAAATATTTCGCTAAAATCAAACTTTCGGTGGCTATATCTTGAAAACGGAGCCCTTTATCAAAAAATATGTAAAGTACTTTTCGATTGCAAATTCAATTTTGCATTAAAAAATGAGGTCAAAAAAATTTTATGTATGAAATTTCGATTTTTTCCAAAAATCACCAGTTTTTTCAAAAATTCATAACTCGGTGGCAGATTTTTTGACCATGTTTCTCTATGGCTCAAAAGTTGCACCATCAAAAAATACGTATTTTGGGAAATTGAGTTTTAGTGAAAAAAAAGTTGATAAAAAAATCCTCAAATTTTTTTTTCCGTGTACCTAATTTTTTCTCAATAGTCCTCAACAATACCTACAACTTTGCCGAAGACACCAAATTGATCAGAAAATTCACTCAAAAGTTACAGCTGTTTGAATATTTACATACCATTTTTGTATGGACAGCTGCCAAAATTGTATGGAGACTTGTATGGGTGAACCAAGGACGCAAAATAGCTTATTTGGTCATAGGGAAGGCCCCCACAAAGTTTGAGCCAAATAAAAAAAAATACAAATAAAATCCATTTCCGGTATTGGTAGAGAATTGCTCAAATGGATAATTTTGTTTTCTTGCACCATTGAAAAAAAAACCAAAACAATTTTAACATATTCTAACAACATTCTTCATGTTTGAATTTATTGATATTTTTAAACTGAAAAGTTGAAAAATATAAATTTAGAAATTGTAAAAATTAAGAGCGAGGTCACGAATAGGGCATACTCCTTTGGTTGGGACGTCGTTTGGACCTCACCAATTTGGCTGAAATTTTCAGGGGTTGTTTGTACATATAAAACTAGCATCTGGCCAAAATATGAGCACTCTAGGTCAACGGGAAGTGGGGCAAATCGGGACACAAAGTTTGAAGGTTCAAAAACGTAAAAAATATTAAAAAGGCTATAACTTAGGCAAAATTCAATTTAATTTCAAAATTTAAAATGCATCTGAAAGGGCTTAAAAATTTTAGTGAAACAATAGCACAATTTTCAAGCTGAAATAAAAAAGTGTTCCATTCAGATATCAACTCGATTCTACCTGGCGCTTGTAGGGCACATCTGGGACTACCATCTGAGACTGATAACGCTTTGGGTAAAGCAGTTTAACACATTAAATAGACACTTTTACTTTTAGTGAATTTTTCGGGTTGTAAATTTTGGCTCGGGAGACCCATTTTATGGTGATAATTTTATCATATTCGTGTTTCTGAGACAACTTCACAAAAGAAACTTGCATAAAAATGTTTATTTTCATCCATTTTGAAAAATTAAAGTTAAAAAAAATCAGAAAGCTGCTTTTGTTCTGGCGACATCTAGTATCCTTGGAAACGAACTTGATTTTTAAAAACATTGGTCCCTTTGCAACAAGCTATCAAATGAGATTAAAAAAAAGCTGCAGAGCTAGTTTTTTTTCAACATTAATTTGAAAACTCGTGTCAATGTTTGTAATTGTCATTGCGTTAAAATCAGCGTAACTCGATGCCTTTGTGCTCTTAAAAAAATAAATAAATTTAAAAAAACAATAATAAAAATAATCTTTATTTTTCGACGCCGTGCCTTCCGATCAAAGATGATATAGGAAGGACATATTGAATGCACCCAATAATTAGGATTAAAAACGCAATAAACAAAGGATAGAATTTCCCATTATTGTAAAAAAAAAACACTTTTCACAACAAATAATTATTTTAAGATGCTCATTAAGCACCCAAAAAAAACAACCGCGCGGCATCGCTGCTTGCACTGTACGTAGCAAAAAAACAATTTTCACTCGATTATTATTTTACGACCGCGAGCCTCCACTGCAAACAAAGCAAGACCTCTGGTCCATGGTACTAAAACATTGAATAAAATATGTACTAGCCTAAACTAAATATTAATATATCTATGAATAAAATATAAAGTAAAATTTGCTTTATTTTTTCAACATAAAAAAATTGAGCATTTTTTCCATTTATTATTTACAACCAAATTCGGCTATTTAGATTTAGTCATAGAAAAGTACAGCAAACCATTAGCATCCTGCTCACATTACACATGCAGACCTACTAAGTAGCAGGAAATAGACCAAGCAGCTGTGACCCATCCTGTGGCCCGGATAGAAGAGGCACGGGATTCCAGCCGGCTCATGTGGCGCACACCACCAGTCAAAAAAAAAACAGCCAACACATGGTGCTGCGCGCAGACTGGAGAAACCTTTTTCTGTCCAAAAAAATTAAAAAATAAAACCATACGAAGAAAGAGCGAGACTTGAGCGAGAGTCTCAAGGATTGGCCAGCGCAGCCCATCAGCGGGCTTCGTGTAAAGTGTACACGTGTACGGCGCGAAACAGAAAAGGACTTTGGCTGAGCCGATTTTTCGATGACGCGGAGAAACCTTCGGCCTTTTGGTGGCGGTTGAAATGGAAACTCATCAAAAAACCACAAAAATGAGTGTGTGCAATGAAGCAAACGACAACGTGTCTTTTTTTCCTTCTTCTTTCGAAATGCGATCAATCGAATCGAAAAAGTAAAATAATAGAAAGAGAGTCTATGTACGTATTTGCGGCGAAGGTCTCCAAACCGAGTGTGCGCGACCCACTAAACGTCTTCGTTTTTGCCAAACCAAAGGAGACACGGTGGCCTAGCGGGAGCTTCTCCGGTTACAACAGCCATGGCACGCATCATGCAATGCAATTGACGGCGAACTAAACGCTCTTTCTCACACAGCAAATCGAGCGAACTACATTTTAGTACAGGCTTTTTGCATTTTTGCCATGCTGATTACTGAAATTTTTGCCATGGGTCTATTTTTTAAATTGTAATAATGTTAAAATATTTTTTTTAATCCAATTCGACAAAGCCAGAAGTCGTGCTAAGAAGGCATTTATTCTGAAAAATCGCCAAAAATCATTCGAAAAAATACATAAAACCTGATAGAAAGTTGTAAACTAATAGGCTCTCGTCGCAAATAAACAATCAATTACAATTACAATCCGATAAGTTTGCCCTGGTAACTGGTCTAACTACCTAATAAGATACCGTTCCAAATAAAATAACTTTCAGGGGAAATTTACCTATGTTTGGCAGGTTTCATTATTTAAACAAATTATTTTGTAAAACATTTGCTAGAAAGTTGATTGGGCGATTTATCATTCAATTTCACTTAAAAACGCCTTTTAAAAGAAGACAATGTCAAATTAAAATAGGTATTGACAATAATAGTTTCATTATTAATAATTATTAACCAGCGATTGATTAGAAATTTGCTGGGACCCGTAAAGCAGGGGTAAGAGTGGTTGCCTCTCAGCGATTTGTCTGATCACGCCTTCCGTCGGACGGGGAAGTAAATGTTGGCCCTGGTCTAACCTAGAGGTTAGGTCGTTAGCTCGGTCCAGGTGTAGGAGTCGTCTCCCTGGGTCCTGTTTCGGTGGAGTCGCTGGTAGGCAGTTGGATTCACAATCCAAAGGTCGTCAGTTCGAATCCCGGGGTCTAAGGTGTAAAAAGAGGTTTGCAATTGCCTCAACAATCAAGCCTTCTGACAAGGCACACTGCGGTAGAGCGAATAATTTGATTTGATTTGATTAAATGTTTAAACAGTATGAATTTTACTTGGTCACAATCATCAAAATTTAATTTAAAAGCAGATCCACCCAACTACCACCAGTTGAGTCACGACGATCGCAAAGGGGGCTGCACGTCGCCCCGCACACACGCACTATTATTATTTACCCAAAACGTAAATACACCCTTACCAAAAATCATGATTTTTTGAGTTCTAAATCCCACTTTTCATACGAATTTTTTAGTTCAACCCATATAACCATTTTTATGGTTGTAGTACCTGAACTCAAAAAATCGTATGAAAAGTGGGATTTGGAACTCAAAAAGTCATGATTTTTGGTAAGGGTGTACAACAGCAGCAGAAAAAATCCATCACAAACACAAAACAAAACTCCAAGTCGATCTCAAAACAACGAACGAATTTCAGTGTGGTGTGAGAGAGAGAAAGAGCGAAAAAAGGGGAACCGCGGAGGAGGGCCGAAGGGAAACCACGGGAGAAGCCGGCGGAGAAGAGGGGGTGTAAAGGCACGCAAGGTGCCGCGACGACGGTTGGACTTCGGGAGCAAAGAGAGAGGGAAAAGAAAAATCTCCAGCAAAAGAAAAAAGTTGCGACCGTGTCACTAGAAACTTACGTTTTTCACACCGGTATCACGAAGGTTCACACAGGAAAACTAGCACAAAGTCACACACGCACTTTCACGCACCGATTGGCGTACGTTTTGGATCGCGACGGGCACTTTTTACTAGCAAAAATGAAAATAAAACGAGCAGCGCTTGGAACCGACTTCCATTTTCAACAAACAAAAACTCAAATTTGACGGCAACAGCTTCGGAGGGTTCGGTTGTCGGAGTTGGGATTAAGGAAATAAAATTTAGAAGAATTATTTCTCGAGTTTTTTTTGATTAGGTCCTATAAACATATCTTGACTTTTTTTTGATAAGGTCCTATAAACAAATGTAAACATTGAGTGTATCCCGCTTACTCCGATCGACTTTGACATAAGGTGTGAAAGGGATACACTCAATGTTTACATTTGTTTATAGGACCTTATCAAAAAAAAGTCAAGATATGAAAGACAATGGTTTATTGGTCCTTTTCAAAAAAAAAACTCTGGATTTGTGGTTTTTATTTTTCAATAATTTTATCATTGTTGGTATAGAGTTATTTAAGCCCGAGCTCACGCACATCAGCACCCCATTTGTTTTGCTGGCAGGTACAAAATTTAACCTCAATCTTTTTCGTGTACGTACACGCAATACATGCGCACGTAGATAAATCTATTGTTTTTTTGCGGCAATTTTACACTACGGATTGAGTGAGTTGAATAACAAGCACATTGAAAATACATTATTTTTTTAATAATCTACCTTATCTACCTAATAACAAAGATTTCAATCAAATATTCTTAAATTCGTTAAATTCCTAAATTCTTAAATTTTTAAACTTTAATTGTTGGAAATTTTAATATTTTTTTATTTTTAGAAAATAGACCACTAATTTCCTGTTTTAATAATTTTAAAATTTCTAATTGTTTTCGTAATTTGGAATATTTGGATGCTTGATTTTTTTTAAATTCTAATGAGTTATGATTTCTACCTTTGTCTTCATTTTGAGCAATAAACAAAATCCGTCGATTAAATTTTAGGCATTTCATGATTCGACGTTTTTTGATTTGATATTAATAGGGTCCTAAAGCCCTATATCAATTTTTATGTACATCGATTGAAAACCATTTCTGATCACTTTTTTTTATTTTAATGCAAAAAGAAAGTTGACAAGACAACATTTTTTCAATGGATCAACTATGGTCCCCTAGGAAAGAGATGTCAAGTTTAACCTTTTCTGTCAATAAGGACCGCGAGTTTAATTTTTCAAAATTGATTTAAAAATACATTTTGAACTCTTTGTCGGTCCTTTTTGACAGAAAACGTCCTACTTGACAGCTCTTTCCAAGGGGACCGTAGTTGATCCATCGAAAATATGTTGTCTTGTCAACTTTTTTTTTTGCATTAAAATAACAAAAAGTGATCAGAAATGGTTTTTAAGTCTGTTTTTAATCGCTGTACCTAAAAATTTACTTAGGTCTTTAAGACCCTATTGAGAGAATTAGAAACACGGACTATTTTTCGCTCATGATTCGATTGTCTGAAGTTCCTGAGAAACTTTTGGACAATCAAACTTTGGATAATCGTGTCTGGACTTTAATTGGGTCCTAAAATGAAGCTTAGATTGCTGATATTATTGTTTACAGCGATAAAGCTTATTTTTCTGAGTACAATGACCCTTTGTACGACCCCAAAGAGTTTAAAATGTATTTTTAAATCAATTTGGAAAAATTAACCTTGCGGTCCTTCTTGACAGAAAAGTTCCTACTTGACAGCTCGATCCAAGGGGACCATAGTTGATCCATCGAAAAAATGTTGTCTTGTCAATTATTTTTTTTGCATTAAAATGAAAAAAAATATCAGAAATGGATTTAATCGTGTTTTTTGCCGTTGTACATAAAAATTGACATAGGGCTTTAGTACCCAATTCTAAATGAGTGTGTAACCTTCGTCAGCTTAATTTTGTCGGAGTTGCAGTCTTTCCTCGAACCCAGTCCGAATCCCCTTCGCACGAAAAACTGTCTGTCACCTGTCAAAATCCGTCGCAGCGAAAAAAAAATAAAAGTTCGCAGCAGCAGTTTTGTGTTCGTTCGGTCAGTCCAGTTTAACTTTCCTTCAGGAAAAAAAGTCCTCTTCTCTTTATCAATAAACTCGGTCCGGCGGTGGTTTTGTGTGCATAGGTAATTCCCAAAAGCCTATAAATAGCTCCATATGCAACGCTAACAAACACGGTGGCAGGTCGTTCGTTCGTTTCGTTTCTCTCCGCGTTCCGATAAGACTTAGTGTCCCCATCCGGCAGCTCCATCTTCCTGCTCCTGAGTCCCGAGAGTGTGAATCATTTTATTTGTCCGTCCGTCCGTCGTCGAAGAAGCCAAACAACAAAAAACAACAACGCGGCAGCAGCAATGATAACCGTCGAGCAGATCGCGGCCAAATACCCGCTCCACTGGTTCGTCTGGAACAATGACTTCCGGGAGCTGCAGCAGGCCCTCGAGAAGGGGGAGGTGAGTTTTGGGGACCATTTCCGGAGGCCTCCCGTTGATTCCGGAGAAAAGGAAGGCCAAATGGGGCTGGTGGGCAGTATTAATTTAATTAGGCCTGGGTGGAAATATAATTCGATTACGGCAAGGTAAAATGCGCCGAAACGGTCAACGTTTGATAAACAAATTACATAAATCCCCGATGAACCCGGAATGGTACCGAGGTTTGGTTTTAGGCTTCGGTGCTGGAAAAGGACCACCGTTTCTGATACTCTGCTATCAGACGGTGGAATGTCACAGGGTGTCTGCTTGAAAAGAGTTTATGTTTATGATTTTTTAAATCATTTAATTTCTTTTTCATTCTATTACTTCTGATAACTTTAAAAAACTAGATTATAGAATAGGACAAATTCTCGTATGTTTAAAAACATACAACTTAACAACAGTCTTGATTCCATTCAATTTGCAGATTTCCTTTATTTTTTTTTTTGTCGATCATGACACTATTTCATGGAACATTACTAAAATCACCAAATCACAAAAAAAAGTTTTTGTAAAGATACAGATATCGAACATTGTCATACCATTTGCCGGCAACTGCCAACATTTTATGAACGAACCAACAAAAATTACAAGAAATAAAATCTCAGGAAATCGCCCGATGTTGTTGTTCAGAAAGGAATATCGATGTAATTTCTTGTGTGTGTTAATTCAATAAAACAGGGGATTCCCAGCATCATGTCAGACAGGTCACTAACCCGGAAATACTTGAGAGTTTCAGGAAGTAATTACAGTAATTCCGAATTTACTCAGTAATTCCCGATAATTCTAGTAATTAGTGGCAATACAAAGATTCTTTATTTTTGGAAAATGAAACTCCAGAATTAATAAAGCAATAAAAAAAACCAATTTAAAATGTTAATCTCGTTCAATCTATTTTAAAACCCATTTTTGTATTTTTTTTTTAACATGTAAGGAGTTTTCAGAATAATCCAAAATCATCAACCAAAAAAGATACAATCTTTATAATTATTTAAAAATTGATATAGACATGATGTAGACATTTGAATGTAACAAAAAAATATTATTGAGGCTTGTTCCAGTGGATTTACTGTGCTCAAATCCCAAATATGAACTTGATTAGACTTAACAGAAGCTGGCTCTCCGCCTTTCAATTTTTTTTTCTAAATTTGAACATTCTTTGAGAAAAAGTTCTAAACTTCTAAAATTCTAAAATTTCAAAATTCTAAAGCTCTAAAATTCTTAAATTCTTAAATTCTTAAATTCTTAAATTCTTAAATTCTTAAATTCTTAAATTCTTAAATTCTTAAATTCTTAAATTCTTAAATTCTTAAATTCTTAAATTCTTAAATTCTTAAATTCTTAAATTCTTAAATTCTTAAATTCTTAAATTCTTAAATTATTAAATTCTTAAATTCTTAAATTCTTAAATTCTTAAATTCTTAAATTCTTAAATTCTTAAATTCTTAAATTCTTAAATTCTTAAATTCTTAAATTCTTAAATTCTTAAATTCTTAAATTCTTAAATTCTTAAATTCTTAATCTAATCTAATCTAATCTAATCAGACCCTAGCGCAGCCAATCTTTCGAAGGGATCCTGGAGAGTGCCTTAGGTTAGATGACGCCTAGCACTCTTCTTGTCATTTATTAACATTTGTAGTGCGCCATTGCATACGAATGCATTGAAACATCACAAGCGTTAAAGCGGCCAGGCCTACTGCGTAAAGCCTATCGCAGAGATGACTCGTAATTGGGTTGAGTTTGAGCACTGAGTGTTCGAACAACAACACAATTCTGAATCGACAGGGGAGGAAGAAGCGTGGGGACACACCACCATACGCTCCGAGATTTGGTTGTATTCGTTGGGAGCACCATGCTAAGAAGGTTTGGTACTCCGGGACCCTCTGGGATGGGACATTGTATTTCCACGAATGCCCTGGACACTATTTGCCGTGGTTATAGCGCCACAACTCGCTCTCTTAAATTCTTAAATTCTTAAATTCTTAAATTCTTAAATTCTTAAATTCTTAAATTCTTAAATTCTTAAATTCTTAAATTCTTAAATTCTTAAATTCTTAAATTCTTAAATTCTTAAATTCTTAAATTCTTAAATTCTTAAATTCTTAAATTCTTAAATTCTTAAATTCTTAAATTCTTAAATTCTTAAATTCTTAAATTCTTAAATTCTTAAATTCTTAATTCTTAAATTCTTAAATTCTTAAATTCTTAAATTCTTAAATTCTTAAATTCTTAAATTCTTAAATTCTTAAATTCTTAAATTCTTAAATTCTTAAATTCTTAAATTCTTAAATTCTTAAATTCTTAAATTCTTAAATTCTTAAATTCTTAAATTCTTAAATTCTTAAATTCTTAAATTCTTAAATTCTTAAATTCTTAAATTCTTAAATTCTTAAATTCTTAAATTCTTAAATTCTTAAATTCTTAAATTCTTAAATTCTTAAATTCTTAAATTCTTAAATTCTTAAATTCTTAAATTCTTAAATTCTTAAATTCCTAAATTCTTAGATTCTTAAATTGTATTTTGGTTTCGATTTTTTTGAGTGACACTTTGGCGAAGATCATCGAGTACGAAGTGTTTTTAAATTTTTAAATCTGAGCATGAGCATGAGCATGAGCATGAGAGACCACCCATGGTTGTCCTTCTCCGTTGCTGAACAGGACCGTAATATCCTATCAATACAACCGACCATACGCTTGAACGATCTAATGGTGTTTCCCTTATCAACAGCATGTATGAATGCGCTGAAAAGATAAAACATCAAGATCATTAAAACTAGATCTGGAGCAAATAGGTAACAGTCGTTGGCCACCAACGGCGCCCGCCATGTCAGTTTGTAGATCTCGGGGGATTGGGACGGGAATGTTAGTTAGCACAGGTTGCTACAAAGGGTGGGTTCTATACGATATCCACACCCCCACGTGTGCCGGAAAACTACTTCTACTTGGGATTTTGTTAGTGGGTAAGGGTAATGGCCAGGATTCAACATAGAGGATGATGATGCGGCCCAATAATCAATAAATTTTGTTTAATGGTGTGATGTATTATGCATTCTCAAGGCAAACAGTCGGAGTATGCGGATGAGACTATTCCCGGTTATTTGGTGTTGAGTTTAGCATAAATGATTCAATCTTAGACAGCCGGCTGTGGAAAGATAAAACCAACTAAAATGCGAAAACGCGAAACCGCCCGGACCGAAATACACACACAATCGGGGGGACAACAAAGACGGCAACGGCATCGAAAATCCTGCGAGATGACCGCGACGCGCACCGTTCAAATTCTCCAAAGCAACTGTCAACATCGCGGAATCGTCCGGGTCGAAATACACACGGCAACGAAAATCCGGCGTGTTGACCGCGACGCGCAACGTGCAAATTCTCCAAAGCAACTGTCAACATCGCGGAATCGTCCGGGTCGAAATACACACACAATCGCGGGGAAAACAAAGACGGAAACGGCATCGAAAATCCGGCGTGTTGACCGCGACGCGCAACGTTCAAATTCTCCAAAGCAACTGTCAACATCGCGAAATCGTCCGGGTCGAAATACACACACAATCGCGGGGAAAACAAATACGGAAACGGCATCGAAAATCCGGCGTGTTGACCGCGACGCGCAACGTGCAAATTCTCCAAAGCAACTGTCAACATCGCGGAATCGTCCGGGTCGAAATACACACACAATCGCGGGGAAAACAAAGACGGAAACGGCATCGAAAATCCGGCGTGTTGACCGCGACGCGCAACGTGCAAATTCTCCAAAGCAACTGTCAACATCGCGGAATCGTCCGGGTCGAAATACACACACAATCGGGGGGGAAACAAAGACGAAAACGGCAACGAAAATCCGGCGTGTTGACCGCGACGCGCAACGTGCAAATTCTCCAAAGCAACTGTCAACATCGCGGAATCGTCCGGGTCGAAATACACACACAATCGCGGGGAAAACAAAGACGGAAACGGCATCGAAAATCCGGCGTGTTGACCGCGACGCGCAACGTTCAAATTCTCCAAAGCAACTGTCAACATCGCGAAATCGTCCGGGTCGAAATACACACACAATCGCGGGGAAAACAAAGACGGAAACAGCATCGAAAATCCGGCGTGTTGACCGCGACGCGCACCGTTCAAATTCTCCAAAGCAACTGTCAACATCGCGGAATCGTCCGGGTCGAAATACACACACAATCGCGGGGAAAACAAAGACGGAAACGGCATCGAAAATCCGGCGTGTTGACCGCGACGCGCAACGTGCAAATTCTCCAAAGCAACTGTCAACATCGCGGAATCGTCCGGGTCGAAATACACACACAATCGCGGGGAAAACAAAGACGGAAACGGCATCGAAAATCCGGCGTGTTGACCGCGACGCGCAACGTTCAAATTCTCCAAAGCAACTGTCAACATCGCGAAATCGTCCGGGTCGAAATACACACACAATCACGGGGAAAACAAAGACGGAAACGGCATCGAAAATCCGGCGTGTTGACCGCGACGCGCAACGTTCAAATTCTCCAAAGCAACTGTCAACATCGCGAAATCGTCCGGGTCGAAATACACACACAATCGCGGGGAAAACAAAGACGGAAACAGCATCGAAAATCCGGCGTGTTGACCGCGACGCGCACCGTTCAAATTCTCCAAAGCAACTGTCAACATCGCGGAATCGTCCGGGTCGAAATACACACACAATCGCGGGGGAAACAAAGACGAAAACGGCAACGAAAATCCGGCGTGTTGACCGCGACGCGCAACGTGCAAATTCTCCAAAGCAACTGTCAACATCGCGGAATCGTCCGGGTCGAAATACACACACAATCGCGGGGAAAACAAAGACGGAAAGGGCATCGAAAATCCGGCGTGTTGACCGCGACGCGCAACGTTCAAATTCTCCAAAGCAACTCTGTTTTTAAATTTTTAAATCTCTAGATTTATGATTTTTTGAAATTTATAAATTTTCATACTTTATGAATTGATTTTAATTTGCTTTAATTTTTAATTGTAATTTTATGTAGTTTCTATATTTAAATTTAAAAATATTTCAATTTCTATTTTTGTTTTCTTTTTTTTTTGCTAAAATTATTGTTATGGCTTTTCCCTCTGATTTACTTCATCCTAGAAAAAATAAATTTGTCCATATATTGTTTGGCATTTCAAAATACTGCGTTCTGAGAGTTTTTTTTTTATTTAAAATTGTATTTTTTACAAACAACATTATTTAAACGTTTGTGTTTATCGCGTTCCTTCCGACGGAACCCTTAAACATAAAAGAGTTTAATTTTTGTTCTCGAATACTTTCTTTTTTCATAAAAAAATAAATTACAATAAAACTCTCTTCTATGTTTGCCGCAAAATTATTTTCTGAGATTTCAAAAAAGGTCTCAACGTTGCATGGTCCCATAATTGTAAACAGAATTAAAAAAAGAAGGTCATTGAAATTTTTAATATTTATTATCAGAAAAACTTAGCTAATTTCGGTATCGATTTTGAGTCGACACCATGTGCGTTAATATCACCCATAAAAATAAATAAAAATCTATATGTTCGCCTCCTCTTCTTCTTACTCCGCGTGCCCAATCGATTGCCGAAAATTTATCTCTCCCTATCTCTTACCGTGTTATCTTCCGTCTGTCCATTTTCGTCCTCAGCATGACCTGGAGCAGTTGGACCCGAGGGGACGTACGCCGCTCATGCTGGCCGTTAAACTGTGCCACTTGGAGTGCGTCAAGGCACTGCTCGGAGCCAAGGCAAACGCAAACTTCGAACACGACGGATGGTCCGGTGAGTATATATGAAGACCATATATTCAAAATCGCATGACTCAACGTCGTTAATCGGGCGGGCCTAATTCTAATGCGTCAACGTCGGGAAGAAGAAGAAGAAGACACAGCGCGATTTGCGCTCAAGTGCAGCTCTGTACACAAATACTCTCAATATGCTTTATGAGGAGGATGGAGGCAACAATGATAATGGGAAGTTCTAATGATATAGTCCACATAATAATGAGCTCGGCACGATAGATACGACACGACACTTGAGCACCACGAAGGCAACGACAGAATCATGTCAACAATCTTGGCAAAAGTGATCTTCTTAGTCTTAGGTTTAGATTAAATTTTAATGAGTTCAGCGCCTCAAAAATTAGCATTTTTTTAAACAATTAAAGAAGTTTTTTTTTGTTCAATAGCAAATCTCTTTATTGTCAATACATTTCCTCGTGCGACACTCAACGCTACAGCTCAATCTTTTCCTAACTATTCCTGATGATCCGCCCGCACCCAGTTCGATCCGTCAATCCTGCGATAGCCGAGCTTCAAAAACAACCGAATCGAGGCCGCATTCTTGTCCACAATGAACGCATTCACCGGCCCGTCATCCTCCTCGGCAATTCGTTTGGTCATCGCCTTCGCCAGAATCTCCCCCAGTCCGGCACGTCGATAGTCTGGCATCACCTGGAGGTGGCTAAAATTAAGCAAATTTTGTTAAATTTGAACATCTTTTCAAAGATGACTGCTTTACCCAACTCCAGCAAATTCGTTCTTCAGAACCCATCCGGCCAGGTCGTCGTTGGCGGCGTTGAACAGTCCAAGGCCTCCGTTAAGCTGTACCAGTAGTCTGATGTACTTCTCCGAATTCGGGTATCGATGGGGCCAACGTTCGTTCATGAGGTCGGAGTACGAGGTGTCCAACTTTTTCAGGACCAAATTTGGGGGAACTCTGGAAAACAAGTTTTTTTTCAGCTGAAATTCTGTACCTTCAGCAACTCTTCACCTACTCGTATTGAAATTGAAGGGCTTCCTCCTTTCCGATAAGGTAGTACGCACAGTCCGACAATACCTCGTAGCCACAATTGAACCTCTTCAAGACATTACCGAGCATCGTCGCAAATGGATCACTGAAACTGGAAAACACCGGCCGACATGCCCAATTAATCCGCCTCGTGTCCTCCAGATACCGCTCGAGCTGCTCGGGAGTTTCCCTCAGCGAATGAAAGTACACGTTCGGATCTTCGTCCTCGCTGATCGCCACGAACGTCCCCGTTGTTCCGTCGTCCCGTTTCGGCTTGAAGAACCGGATGAACGCACGAACGCTCAACGTCCGCTTCTCCGCCTCGCTCCAGCTGTCCAGTTTGGAGTCCCAGCTCAGCTGGTTCTGCAGCAAAAAGTAGAAGTGAATCTCCTGGGGAAGGTGTTTGGCGTACAAATCTCGAAGGGCCTCTAGTTCTGCGCGGGACATTGGCTGCAGGACGTCGTCGTCCCGCTCTTCGTGGTGGTCGACCATTCTCCTGTGAAAATACTTGAATCACTGTGGTCGAGGCCGTTGATAAGCCTCCAGTCACTGGACAATGCTGGTTGATTTGTCAGAGATCGCGAGATAATTAATGTCTAGAATAGAAGTAAATTACTGTAAACCCGCAAATACTTTGTCCGTTTATCTGTGGTAGACCTATCAAGTGGAGTCAATTGCTTTTATTTTAATAACAATGTGTTGATAACACTACCTGTACTTTTGCTGTCTTCAATCAGTGGTCAGACTATCACAGGAATATTCCTCTCATTCAGAAGAAGAGCGTTTAAAAAGCTGAAACACACCAATACACGATTGTTTTCTATTAGAGTGACCCGAATTTTATTGGAGCGTAAATCTTGAATCTTCAAAAACCATTTTATTATTTTCAATGAAAAAAATGTAGGGTACGTTATCCATTAGTGGACCCCTTTCCTATAGTGGACCCTCTGAAGGGTTTTTGATGAAAAATTCAATAAAAATCACAATTTCAAGCGTGTTGTTGTCTAGAAATAATTTATTTGGCATGTTCAGCATCATTTAAAACAATGTTGGCTGTTATTGACGTGTCCTTTCAGCCAAAATAAGTGTTTTGAGTTCGACATCTGAAATCAGCCATGGCCACTAGCATTTTCACAACAAAACTGCATTTATATTTTATGATTGAATTAACCATCCAATCATTTTTTGACTGATTATTTAACTTCAGCAAGTCGAAATAATGTAAGTTTAAGGATTTTTACTAAAATAAAGCGAAGAACTGCCATTTTCGAACAAAAATTAGGGGGGTCCAATATAGGACAACGAAATCCAAACTTTTCCAAAAGTGGACCCCTGTTAATTTAACCTTCAAAAATGAAGAAAACTGTGTATTCAAGCAAAAGTTTCTTTAAACATACAATAAATGCTTGTTGTTATCAACCTAAACGCATATTTTTTCAATTATGAGTATAAATAGAGCTGTTTTCATGTTAAAAGTACCAAAAATGCTGAAGCCGTAAAAAATTATAATTAATCAAAACTATAGTTAATTGTACTTAACTGAAGCATCATAATTGCAGTTTGAAATAATATTTTATAATAATAAATCAATAACAAAACATTTTTTTAAATAAATATGCGTGGTTTTATCAGCAACTGTAAACAAATCTATTATATAGTTTCGGTCAACCATTTATGTAATTAATATGGAAAAATTTGCATCAAGATTACTTTTTTTAGTTATTTTTATGTTTATAGTGGTTTTTGAAACGTTTTCTCTGATCTTTTTCGGAAATAAATGTGTTTAAATGTCTGTTAGGTTTTTTGTTGTTTAAAGCCAAATTTGTTAACAAAACATATTTGTTTATAATGAAAAGTGAGCAAAATCCATCTTTTATTCATTATATCTATCATTAGACCTACACCATGCATCAAAACATCAAATATCGGTTAAATTTGGTATAAAAATAACAGTTTGCCTATAGTGGACCCGGGTCCACAATCGGATTATGGACCCGGGTCCACTATAGGAAAAGGGGGTCCATAACAAGGCAAAAAAACTTTTTTTTCAAATGGCTATTTTGCTGCTCAAAAACAAATAACTGATGAAACAAATAGTCAAAATTGTTCAAAAGACTTCAGATTTCATTGTTTTATACAAAGGGTTATGAAAAAGGTCTTAAAATATTGAAAATTTGTGAAAAATGTGCTTCGGCTCTACTAGGGGGTCCACTAATGGTTAAAATACCCTAATAAAATAAATTTTGCTCCAATAACATATTTTACCAGGTTACTCTAACGAAAGCAGTTTTGCACCGTTTGTGTGAGTATTCTGCGTGCGACATTCGCCACGTGTTTGCGATATGTCAGCTGTTTTAATATATTGCCTTTCTAAACCTGCTTGTGCTAGAGCTGTGTCTGTCGTCTACTACTAGACAACTGACCGGCATCAACATTTGGCAATGATGGCAAGAAACTTGATTCTGCTAATAGCTTGTTTGTTTTTTTATTCAAGCCGTTGCAAATATTTTTTAATGTTAATGTTAATCAGGGGCAAATTTTGTTTTTTTCTGAAAACTTCAAAATTTTAATGAAAATAGAAGTTAAATCAACTGAAAACAATCTAAAATGCATTTTCTGCATTGATAATCATGTTTAGCATGTTTGGGCTGGATTAAAAATATTTTGAATATTTATGAAATTACAATGCACCGCAAAAACATTTGTTTTTGCATAAAATTAAATTTTCGTAATACTTAGATATTTTGGAAACTAATGATCGCAAAAGAACTGGACTGCATTTTCAAACACTTTTTTTATTCAAATGTTGAAACTAGGATCGTACATTCAATTTTAAACTTTTATTTTATTTTATTTTTTGGGTCATAGAACTCAAATTTTATGTTAAAAATAAGAAAATTAAAAAATACCAAAACATTTTTTTTTGTTCATGATTCGATTATCCGAAGTCCCATACAAACCTTCGAATAATCGAACTTCGGATAATCGAAACTTCGGATAATCGAGGCTTCGGATTATTGAGTCTGGACTGTATATTTCAAATAGTTTTGGAATATTTTGTTGAATAGTGAAACTGAGGTGCTTGAAAAAAAAAATGATATAGTTATTTTTTTATCAAAAATTGCTAAATAACTGCAATGATGCAAATTTGATTTTTTATATCTGAGTAATTCTCTACAATTTCGGGAAAAGTAGTTTAAAAAAAATAAAAACTATAAATTTAAAAAAAATTAATAACAAGCCATATTTTTAACATTTTCACTTGAAAATGTGTTTTAAAATGCATTTTACACTAGTTCAGTTGTTATGCAATCATTAGTTTTCAAAAAATGTAAGATTTGACGAAAATAAAAATGTTGGCGAAAAAAAAACTTTTTTCGATAATAAACATCGAAAATTTTAAAAATTCAAAAGATTTTTAAATAAATCCAAGCATGCTAAAAATGCTTCTAAGCGCAGGGGAATGCATTTTAAATCGATTTCAGCAGATTGCGCTTAAGTTTCCTTTAAAAAAATTTATTGTTTTTGAAAAAAAAAAAAAAAATTGCCCTCTGATTTATCGGGCCAACTTTGAAGGGGAGGGAGACAAAAACTTTAAATAAAATTAGTTCCAGCCTTATCCAAATTTCGATATTTTTCAAAAAACAAAAAAAAATGTTTTCAAAAACTATGCTTCTTTAACCATATTTGTCACTATCACGCACAATGCCTCAGAAGAAGACTTTCTTAGTCTTAGTTTAGAAAAAAAATACGTTTTTTGGGAATTTTAATTTTAGTGAAAAAAAGACACCAAGTTGATCAGAAAATCCCTTCTCAAGATACAGAATTTTATACATTTATATAACCATTTTGTATGACCGTCGCCAAAATAAATGGTATAAATGGCGAATATGCGTATTCGCAAAGACTCTACTATGACACAGTAAATAATCGTAACAAAATTTTACTACATTTTCAAATGCAAAATTAGATTTGAGATCAAAAAGGAATTGACAACATTTTTGATAAAGTGTACGTTTCTTTTTCAATAACTAGAGGTAAAAATTCAAAGTTCCCTATACAAACTTATAGGAACTTTTCTGAATTTTTTGAAAAATGTTTTCTGGCTTAGGCACTATGCGAAAAAAAAACCAAACATTGCAAAATTTTCACAAAACCATACTTGAGGTGGATTTATCTCGAAAACGGTGCAATTCATAATATTTTTTTTATAATTTATTGATTTGAAATCTAATTTTTATCTGAAATTGCACGAAAGACACCAATTAATTAGAAATTCTGGTCGAATTCTGTTCTCGTGATTTCAGAATATTTACATTTTTTGTATAAACCGTAAAATGACTTGTTTGGTCATATAAAAAATACTAAAAATAACACTGACCTACAGAAATTTACAAAAATGAAACATAAACTTTGAGGTCCGTGCACATTGTAATTTTCAAAAATGTTTAGAGAAGGCCGAATGGGTTTTCTCCAAAGTTTGTATGGAGAATTAGGGCGGTACGTCGCTGTTGCATACAAGTAAACATTGCATCCAATATGTGGGAGTAATTAAATAATAAATATTAACTTAATATTTTTGATCGGAAAGCACGACGTCGTGAAAAATAATGCATAATGTGTAAAATGTTTAAAGTAATTACACGTTCTGCTATATAATACGTCTTTTCCATATCATCGTTGATCGAAAGGCACTCTGACGGTTTGGTCGTCGAAACTGCAGGCTCGTTGGGAGGGCGCCGGTATTAACTAATAAAACAGAGGTCTTCAGTGGTTAATTGGGCTCCCACTTATCATTTTTGATTCATTATTTAACTTCAGCTGATCTGGACATCAAAGTTCATGCTTCCCCTCGAGTTGAACCTGCGCAGATATGTTGTTGCTCGGTGTAATCGATGACCGACATGTTTAAGAATTGCTTTTCTTCTTTTCAATGATTTTTTTAAGATCAAAATTAGCAGAAAAAAAACTTTTGATGATTTGACAGTTTGGCAGTTTGCTTGTTTCGTTTGTTTACCTGTATCTGTTTGCAGAAACGTCATCCTACATACATCTAGAGTTTTTTTTGAATAGGTCCTATTAACATATGAAAGAAAATAGTTTATAGGACCTTTAAAAAAAAACTCTAGATTCTGCTTTGTTTGCGCACTTGCCGCAAACAAGTTTGCGAGCTTGGCAAACTGTCAAACACAAACAAGTTCGAGATTGTTTGTATGTTTGCCATAGTCTAATAGCTCCTTGAGATTTTTAATAAAATTACAACTAAAAGAAGCGTTATCAGTGACAAAATTATGGCGTGAATTTTAATTTATGGTGGAGAGTTTGTGGTCATGTTATTTTCTTTCCATATTCAATTCCAATTCCCTTTCCCCGTTGCAGTGGTCCAGGAAGCGGTCTGCTCCGGCGATACCCAGATCCTCACCGCCGTGCTGGAAGTTCGCGATCTCCAGCGCCACATCAAGCGCGTCTCGCACGTGCCCCAGCTGCTGCAGCACCTTCAGGACACGCCCGACTTTTACGTCGAGATGAAGTGGGAATTTACGAGCTGGGTTCCGCTCATGTCGCGGGTTTGTCCCAGCGACACGTACAAGGTGTACAAGCGCGGCTCGAACGTCCGGATCGACACGACGTTGCTTGGGTTTGATAACAACAGTTGGCAGCGGGGCAATCGGAGTTATATTTTTAAGGGGCATGCCGAGACGGCTACGATGATCGAGATTGACCACGATACGGGGGAGGTTTCGGTGGAGCACATGCGCAACCTGGAGGCGGAAGCGATCGATGGGATTCCACCGTCGAAGGAATCGGTGGCGTTGCGACTGCAGGCGCCGGTGATCTGCAATCACATCGACATGGACAAGATTAGCTTCGAGCGGAACAAGTCCGGGTTTTGGGGCTGGCGCAGCGAAAAGTCGGAGAACATTAACGGGTACGAGTGCAAGGTGTACGGCGCGAGTAACGTGGAGTTTATCACGCGAACTCGGAACGAACATCTGAGTGAGGAGCAGGCACGTATCAAGAGTTCGCGAACTCCACTGCAACACTTTCTGGGAATGGCCGAAGAGGACTACGACCACGCCGGTTCGAATGCCTCGCCAAGTGCACTTAAGGATTCCTGCGCGTCTCCGTTGCTGGTCGACAGCAACACCAACAGTCCGGTCCACGAGCCAACGACGTCGTCCTCGTCCAGCAGCAACGATTCCGCGATCGCCAAAGCTCCGAGTCCGGAGGAGTACTTCTCCGAGGGATTGGACCTGCAAGGACGGGACGTGGGCAAACCAAAGAGAGTTGCGGCCAAAGTACAGCGCTTCAAGGCCAACATTTGGCTCGGGGATGATTTCCCGATCAAGCTGCAGGAGCAAGTGTTGCCGATTCTGGATTTGATGTCGACGATGGCCAGTCCGCATGTGTCAAAGCTGAAAGACTTTATCACGATGCAGCTTCCGTCCGGGTTTCCGGTCAAAATTGGTGAGTCCTCCGCAACATAGCGTACAAAACTCTCCAGGATAAATCACAATCGCTTCTTCCAGAAATTCCCCTCTTCCACGTGTTGAACGCGGTCGTCACGTTCGGCAATGTGTTTGCGATCGAAACGCCGGTCGCGAATGTGACCTCGATCGAGGAGTCGGACGACCGGACCAGCTGCGTCATCGACGACTGCTGCTTCGACGTGCCGGCCGAGTACGTGCGCCGATCGAGCAGCGATTACCGCCGTCAGGTCACCTTCGAGGACGAGGACGAGCTGATGCAGTTTGCGATCCAGCAGAGCCTCGACTCGGGCAGCGAAAACGACGAGGTGGACATCTGGGAGGCACTCCGCGCCCAGCGACCCCTCACGCCCAACTTTTACGAGGACGAGCAGCTGCAGAGGTTAGTCGTGTTTGGATTGGATTGTCTCCCCAAATTACCAGCGTTTATTTCAATTTCTTAACTGGAAATGTTTTTATATTTTCTTCTGCATGCGATTTTTTACTTTTTGAATAATTTACTTCACCTTTCCACACTAACCCCGCTTGATTTGTACTGCTGTACTACTAACAAACAAAAATTTAAAAAAAAAATCAGCCCTGTCAAGACGGCAGACAGCAAGAAGGGTGGCGGCAACAACTCACTCAAGACCAGTGTGCTGTCGAATTCGCTCACCAAAAGCCCGCTGAAGAAGTTGTTTAGCAAAAGCAGCTAGAAAAAGACGAGGCTGGGCTGGGTTTTGTAGTTCATTTCGCTATGGAAGTAGTTTTGTGCCTTGGTAGAGAACTTGCTGACGCTTTGCGCAGAGTTGGAAAAAAATGCTTGAATCCGAATGTAAACTGTAACACCAACATATTACTGTAGATTAATAAAACTAGTTTTAAAAAATCATTTATTTATCCTGAGGTGGGCACTACACGACGCGAATCCCATACTCATATAAATAAGTATTTAAAATTAGTGTTTAAATTTAAAATTCAAAAAGAAAAGACTGTTCTGCTGTCCTTACTCAAACGAGAATTCAGCAAGATAAGTAAAAAAATCGCTATTGTACAGGATTCAGTACCACACCTTTTTTCAAACTTACAAATTTGGTTAATGTGCTATCCCATTACGAACCTGTTTCCAGAAATTAACGCAAACTATTTGAGAAACTTGCAAACTGCCAAAGTGACATAGATCATACATAATTTGTGTAATATTTGGTTCGAAGGGAGCTGCAAGATGTTTAAATTACAAGTTTTTGGAAAAAATGAGCAGGAATCAAAATTGTAATTTTCAAGGTTTTTGCAATTCGACTTCTTTTCGTATTTTTATTAGAATGAAACTATTACTTTAGAACGGTGTAATTTATTTTTAAAAAACGTTAAGTCATTTTCTATTGTAAATTCTTTTCAGCATTTAAAATGATTAAAACATTTCTTTTGACAATATTTTCGCTTTCTTTAACAAACATATTTTTTTTTTCAAAATTCATGTCTCTGGTACCAGATTCTGCCCCGTCCTAAACTCTAGCGAAAAAGATGCCTTTTTTAGCGCATAAAAAATATTTAAAAAAATTAAAAAGTACTTGTTTTGGAATTTCTACTTTTAGTACCGTCATCTGGGGCGCTTTAGCCAGGTTCTTGCTCTACATTTTGATATTTTTAATTGATTTCGGTTAGAATAGGTACAGTTCAACTAAATTTGTGCATCGACTTCCTTATTTGAGGCTTTAGAATGCTTTAAAAACTGCTATCCCTATTCAGACTGTGGTCCCGATTCGTCCCAGTTGACGGTTATAAAATAAAAATGTTTTTCCCCTAAGCTTAATCATAATCTACAACTTTGTCGAAGATACCAAATCGATAAAAAAAACCATTTCCAAGATACATAATTTGGAATACCGCCATTTTGTATGACCAGCTTGGAGCCTGGTGTGGAATATCTAATTATGAAAAATGCCATATTTTGACGTTTAATTTTTTTGACGTAGGGGAAAAAATAATCCAAACAAAAAAAGGAACAACTCGTCTCTTTGTATTCATAGTAATGCATTCTGCTAAAACGCTCAACCAAACCACAAAAAAAACACAAAATTAAAAATCTCGAATCAAAATTCTTTTTTCATTTCCGTTATGAACATTTTTACATTACCGGTCATTCTTCAGGCCTACTTGGTTTAGCTCAAATTTTCAGCACATGTTTCGAAAAACAATACTTTTTGTCACTGTTTTGGGTTTTTGAGTTGACCAAACACACGAAAGTTAACCTCAAGCGAGAGAAACGGAGTTGCAAAAAAAAGTTGTATGGAACTCGTTGCAAAACTCGGAAACCTACATTTTGCAACGCGTAGAATTTCCGATCAACTTGGTGTCTTCGGCAAAGTTATTAGTTATGGCTTTACAGGAAAAAATACTGTTACATTAAATGAAAAAAAAAACTTTAAAATAAAACCAAATCTGCAATAGTTGATTTGATTTATTTTTCAGTTTTCAAGACGAAAAAAAACTTTACACTCAGGAAAACAAAAATGTCCCACATGAATTTGAATTTTAAGTCAAAAATGGTTATGGTGTTACATTTTTTTTTTTTCATTTCGCATTTAACACCTTATATTTACTTGAAAAATTGTTCAAAATTGATGAACAATAAAAATCAGGAAAAATGTACAAAATTTTAAAAAGAAAATATTTTGTTAATCTCTTTGGAAGACACTTAAAAAACTAGCATTCCCAGATTTAATTCGTAACCTGGCCCCATACATGTTGCCATAATCGTAATCTTGTCCTGTCCTCTAATGGGACATTTTAGCGATTATTTTTCACTATAGGTTTTTTTTTGAATTGAACAAATTGTTGATTCTTTTGGTTTGGTCGAAACTTAGTAAATAAATAATACAGTTGTTCCACGTCAAACCAGTAGAATACAAATCCGAGTGCTCCTATTTGGCTCAAACATTGCCTAGAGTGGTCCAAAAAGGGCGTTTTTTGACATTTTCTAGAATAATATCCCCGTTCCAGGCAGAACATAATTTGAAATTTAATTTTAGCTTTTGAAAGAAAGGTTATTAGTAGGACTAAAAAGCTTTAAAAAACAACTAAATTTTCCAATTAAGGTCAAACAAAAAATTGAAAAAGTAAGCGATATTTGTTAGATTGAAGGTCTCGTAACCAAATTGTCGAAAATGCCCAATCACTTGGCCCATGACTGCATTCAAATGATTGCTGTCATCACAATTACCCACACAAGCAAGAAAGAGATAGTGTAGTGTCGCCGGACTACTTGAGTGTTGAGAGCGGCATTCTCTCGTGTCAACTTCGTGTGTATCAACCGTTGGGCGTAACTTCATGATTCGAAATCCGGACACTTAGTAGATTACCATTTTTAATATAGCTGGCAAAAAATCATGTAACAAGTTGGAAATGTAGGAATATCAACAGGATGTTGTAAAAACAGTCAGTTTTAAGAGAATGCATGTAAAATATGTCTTTTTTTTAACAAATTTTCTTCAGATTTTTTAAATTAAATTGACTTGTTGTGCTTCGAATCCCGGACACTGATAAAAGCTGATTCGAAATCCAGACACTTTTGCTTCGAATTCCGGACACTCGATGTTGCGTATGAACCGCACAAATGTGGACTGAAATGTTAGTGAATAGCAATTTTTAGGTCTCAAATAAGCTGTTAACATCAGAACAATCGATATTTTATATAAGAATTTGCTAGAATTAAAGAAAATCAAAACATTAAATTTCTGCTTTGCCTTCCCGGTGCATCGGACGCCTATGAAATATTTCAGTGAAATGTTTCACATTTTTGGTAAACTTATAACTTTATTTTATATAATTGTTTTGGCATCAACTATAGCATTCAAACAAACTTTAAATGAAAGTTGATGTAAGAATTCATCAAATAACACAGTTTTGACATTCATAATGCGAACTTATATCCAAATAATTGATAAAACAAGATGAGGTGTCCGGGTTTCGAAGCGTCCGGGAATTCGAATCATGACGTTATCCAAATGACGATAGCTGACTCCCGAGATCTTTCAAATATCGGCCATTTCTGTCAGTAAACGATCCCTTTTCAAGCATTGCTCCCAACCAACTTTAAACAGTGATGCCAGTTCTTCAGAAATGTGCAAAAGAATGCCTCAAGACAATTACTATCCAGGTTTTTAAGCGAAGATGGCGTTCGAATGTTGAACGTCCGAAATGTCAAAATCGCGCATTAGCACCAACATTAGAAAAAATGCAGCTGTCATGTCATGGCACACTTTTTTCGTAATGTTGGTACCACTGCGTGATTTTGACATTTCGGGCGTTCACCATTCGAACGCCATTTTTGCTTCAAAAGCTTAGATTCCTAGTGAATGGTGGGTTAGTTCTTTGGTCGCTTTGTCTAAGCATCCTTCTTATCAATGGCCAGACCTACTGCGTAAAGTTCACCGCAAAGCTGATTCGCTGAGCACGATTATTCAAGCCTGGCTTAAATTCACAAATACAAATACATTTTGCTAACTTTTTGGTTAAAGCTTCGCATGAACCACCTAACCCTCTAACTTTGTACAACACAAAAACACAAAGATCCTCCCACCCACCCACACACACACACCACTATCGCTAGAGGAAACCAACTCGCTTCTATGTGTTGTAATCCACAGAGCTTTGCAAGAATCACTGATCACGGGCTATCAGCAGCAACAGCAACAGCAACAGCATAGTGGTGATGCTAGCAGCGGAGATCTTGTTGTACCTGCTCGACCTGCTGGCCTCGACAATGGCCAGGTCGCCGCCGCTCTGGACGAAGTGGACAGCATACCGGACTACCTCGACCCGAACCTGGAGCTAGCGATCAAGCTGAGCCAGGAGGAGGAACGACGCCGCGAGGAGGAACGCAAACGGGAAGAGGAAATGCTGGCCGAGGTGCTGCGGCTCAGTTTGGAGGAGAAGTAGAGCCACTTGCGGTAGGTTCCGTTTGCTTCCAAACACTTGATTCCAAAAAACAAAAAGGCAGTCACCCCCTTCCCTAAGCGATTGATGACGACAGGAACGGCAAGGTTCAACAGAAGAGGAAAAAATATGTCTAAATTCGAATATAGGATATTCGTGCAGTGTGTAACAATTAACTATTGGTAAACGACGTATATTTATTATCACTAGCCATTTTTTCATAATATTTATACAATAGTGATTGTGAAAGAATAAAAAATAACTTTTTTATATATTGTATCCTATGTATAGAGTTAGAATCGCTGCTAAGAGAAAAAAAAAACAAGAAAGGTATAAAACCAACAAGCTACACAGAAAACAAACGACACTATTTCAGCAGGTGCACCGAAAATAAGTTAACTTTAATATAAATATTCTATTCAAACTATTTTATACACAATTAACCATACCTTTTTCTCGGTACTTTAATTTTCCAATTTCTCAGTGATAAAGCAAGAGTGAGTGTACCAAAAATTGTACTGCATACCCAGAAATTATTCTATTGCATGTTAAACGAAAAGCTACTTTCCATTTTTTTCTTAATACTATTCGTTTTGAATAAGTTATTCAATTATAATTATGAATAAACACCTAATAAAAAAACATAATCTAATTTGTATCTTCAACGAAAATGTTGTCTCTTTTACTGAGTTGATCGCAGTTTTGAAGAAGCATATCTTACTAAAGATTTTTTTGTGAAAATCCTATTAACAAATTAAGGGTGCACAGCAACGATGGAAGTTGTTGTCTTCTTATTCTAAAATTGTCAAACTTACGGACCCAATCCTGCAATAACGGGATTGTAAAATTAATCAAACTTTGTTGTAAATTACTTTGTGAACAGTACTTTAGGGGATGAATATAAAAATATTTCGATAGTACCCGTAGTTTTCAAGAGACTAAAATGTCTGTAACAAAAATCTGGGTGCAAAAGCTCTGGTTGATGTGCACCGTTAAAATATTTACCCGTGTTTAAATGCATAATTCAAATAATCTTCATTTTGAAATATCATCAACAACAACAACAAATATCTCGAGTGACGAAACGGCCTACTTTTCTTTACAGAATGGAACATTATTACCTTTCAAAACCAGTGCTGAAAAGTTATAAGTTGGGTGTTGAAAAGTTGAACTTTCCAGCATTAGTATCGAAAAGAAACTTTTTTCAAAACTAAAACTAAAAAGTCCGTTGCAAATATTTTTTGAAGTTTATGTCCCTCGACTCTGACCAAAATGGAGGGTGGGCAAAAAAATAAAAAAGTATAAAAAATTAAATTACGAGCCATGGATTCAACATTTTAATGAAACAAGTGTTTTAAAATGCACCTGTCCAGTTGTTTTGCCATCATTAGTTTCCAATATATCTAAGTATTGACAAAAAAAATATTTTTTTTTTGCTGAAAATAATTTTTTTGCGGTACATTGGAATTTCTTAAATATTTTCAAGCCCAAACATGCTAAATATGATTATCAATGCAGAACAATTCATTTTAGATTGTTTTCAGTTGATTAGACTTCTATTTTCATGGAAATTTTGAAGTTTTTTGGATTTTTTTGCCCCTTGGTTATTTAGACCAATTTTAAAATTGGAGGCGACATAAACTTTGAAAAATATTTGCAAAAAACTAAAAACTAAAAACTAAAAACTAAAAACTAAAAACTAAAAACTAAAAACTAAAAACTAAAAACTAAAAACTAAAAACTAAAAACTAAAAACTAAAAACTAAAAACTAAAAACTAAAAACTAAAAACTAAAAACTAAAAACTAAAAACTAAAAACTAAAAACTAAAAACTAAAAACTAAAAACTAAAAACTAAAAACTAAAAACTAAAAACTAAAAACTAAAAACTAAAAACTAAAAACTAAAAACTAAAAACTAAAAACTAAAAACTAAAAACTAAAAACTAAAAACTAAAAACTAAAAACTAAAAACTAAAAACTACAAACTACAAACTAAAAACTAAAAACTAAAAACTAAAAACTAAAAACTAAAAACTAAAAACTAAAAACTAAAAACTAAAAACTAAAAACTAAAAACTAAAAACTAAAAACTAAAAACTAAAAACTAAAAACTAAAAACTAAAAACTAAAAACTAAAAACTAAAAACTAACAAATAAAAACTAAAAACTAAAAAACTAAAAACTAAAAACTAAAAACTAAAAACTAAAAACTAAAAACTAAAAACTAAAAACTAAAAACTAAAAACTAAAAACTAAAAACTAAAAACTAAAAACTAAAAACTAAAAACTAAAAACTAAAAACTAAAAACTAAAAACTAAAAACTAAAAACTAAAAACTAAAAACTAAAAACTAAAAACTAAAAACTAAAAACTAAAAACTAAAAACTAAAAACTAAAAACTAAAAACTAAAAACTAAAAACTAAAAACTAAAAACTAAAAACTAAAAACTAAAAACTAAAAACTAAAAACTAAAAACTAAAAACTAAAAACTAAAAACTAAAAACTAAAAACTAAAAACTAAAAACTAAAAACTAAAAACTAAAAACTAAAAACTAAAAACTAAAAACTAAAAACTAAAAACTAAAAACTAAAAACTAAAAACTAAAAACTAAAAACTAAAAACTAAAAACTAAAAACTAAAAACTAAAAACTAAAAACTAAAAACTAAAAACTAAATACTAAATACTAAATACTAAATACTAAATACTAAATACTAAATACTAAATACTAAATACTAAATACTAAATACTAAATACTAAATACTAAATACTAAATACTAAATACTAAATACTAAAAACTAAAAACTAAAAGCTAAAACTTAAAAACTGAAAACTAAAAATTAACAACTAACAAGTAACAACTAAAAACGAAAAACTTAAAACTAAAAATTTGAAACTAAAATCTAAATACTGAAAATTTAAACACAAAAAGACAAATAATCCCTTCAATCAGAGGGCACTTTTTTTCAAAGGCTACCGAAAAAATAAAAAAAGTTAAAAATTGAAATTACAGACCACAATGTCAACATTTGAATGAAAAAAGTGTTTTAAAATTCATCATACACCTGTCCAGTTGTTTTGCAATCATTGATTTCCAAAATTTCTATGTACCGACGAAAATTTTATTTTTGCGAGAAAAAAAGTTTTTGCGGTGCTGTTTCATAAAAGTTCAAAATATTTTCAGACGAGTCCAAACATGTTTAATATGATTATCAATGCAGAAAAAGGCATTTTAGATTGTTCTCAGTTCTATTTCCATTGAAATGTTAATATTTTTTAGAAAACATTTTTTTTTGCCCCCTGATTTTTCGGACCAAGTTTGAAAGGGGGGGGGTCGACATAAACTTTGAAAAATATTTGCAACGGCCTTATAGCAAGCAAATATTTTCGTTTTTTAAGTTTTATTCTTTGAAAGCAAAGATTCTAAACCTCTGATATTAATATATTTGAAGGTGCCAAAAAATTTAACTGTTGCAAAATTTTCTGATCTTTTCTATAAAAATATTGCATTTTTTTTTTAATTTAGACATCGTGAAATATCTATTCCAAACCTTTTCAAAAGTTAAGCTTCATTTCAAAATTTTGAAATTTTTTGTATTGAAGAGATCAGAAAATTTTGCGAAAGTTTAAATTTTCAACATTGAAAATCGAATAATATTATCAATTCAAGCTCAATTTTTGGACCCAATTACCTACAAGTTTGCCGATGACACCAAAATTGATCAGAAAACCTCTGCTCAAGATACAGAATTTCATATATTTATGTACCCATTTTGTATGACCAGCCGCCACAATTGTATGGAGACTAGTATGGAAAATCTAATGATGCAAAATGCGTGAACAAAGTTTCATCAAAATCAAAAAAATGAAATTTTGAAAATCATTTCATCTACTTACCAAAACAAACCTAACAAACCGGCGAACCAATAAAAACACAAATTCCAATTTCTTCCGGTTAATTAACTGTGAAAAATTTATTTCGAAAAAAGGTTTTTCCATGATGCGGGGATACATTGTTCTGCTTTTCTACTGTGTTTTTGTTTGTCTTCGTCTTGTTCGTTCGTTTCGTCTTCTTTAGCACACGATTGATTAATAAAAGAAAAGGAAAAATCATATAATTCGAAAACATCATCATTATCATTATCGGTTGTGTTCCATCCTGCTCGCGCTTCTGCTTTTTTTTTGTTAGAATAGAATAAAAGGGAGAGAGAGAGAGCCGCGCCTTAGTTCTCGCCCTTGCCGGTACGCCGTAGCAGAGCCGCCGCCAGGTCCTTCTTCATCGCGGCCTGCTGGTTGGTGTCGGCCAGCGACTGGATGCTGCGCAGCCCGTTGACTATGTCTTTGGTTTTGCCAAAGTAGATCTCGTTCAGCGTGTTGCGGATCTTGTTCTCCATGTCCTCGACGATGCGCCCGATGTTGGCGATGTGGGGGCTGCTCTCGCTGACCGGCGCGTCCTGCTCGATCTAAGGGAGTGGGATTGGGGGAAACGGGTTTAATGGTTGCGTTGAGCAGAGTTAACAGGCGTGTGGATAGCGTTACCTGTCTGGTCAAACTGCCGCCCAGGTTGATGGTTCCGGACGACTGTTTGTGCGTCTGCAGCCACAGCATGGCCGTCGACGTGAGCTTGTAGTGGGCGGTCCGGCCGGAGCTCTTCTCCTGGACCTCGACGACGTGGATCGAGTCCCAGCAGCCCTTGGTCTTCTGATTGCCCTCGCCCGCCTTCTTGATCAGGATGACCCCGGCAAAGCCGTGGTCCAGGTCCCACAGGTAGGCCGAGGACACGCCACCCTCGTAGTACATCTCGCGGTACTGGTCAAAGGCATGGTTCGCTTCAATCTCGAGCTTGCGGAGCCGCTCCGACGGCATCGAACCGTCCTCCAGGGGCGGGTCGTACGTGTTGGACCACGGCGAGCGGTATGAGTCACCGTCGCGGTTGTAATCGCACAGCAGATAGTCCTTGCCCGTTTCCTTGTCTTTCGCGATCTTGAGCGGCTGATCGATCGAGGTCAGCAGGTCCTCGCACAGGGCCGGGGCCAGGTCGATCAGATCGATCAGGTTCTTCTCGATCTGCTGCGGGGGGAGCCGTCTCATCAGATCCAGGGCACAGTCCATCTGCTGTTCGGTCTACACAAACAGGGCAACAGAGCAAGGAAGAAAGAGCAAATTATTTGGGGAGTGTTATCAGCCGTCGTTACGGGGGCGGTTCCGGACCGTAATCCGCCGCCGCTGGCCACCATCCGCACTTACCATGTTGCGTACGACGCTCTGTGTTTATCTTCTATCGGAAAAACTTGAACAACTGGTCACTATTTGCAATTATTTATTAAAAACTTTGAACTCTGAAAAATTTTGCGATTTGAATTGTCACAAATCGAGTCATCCACTTTTGACGTTTGGAACGAAACGAAAGTGGAATGAAACCTGTCAAAGGTGGATTTCTCAAAAGGGCGTATCTTTAGATGAGGGCAAAATAATGCATGCACGCAAAACGGACATTAGGTATAAATTCCTAATTTTTAGTATTTTTTGAACTTATGTTCTAGCTTGTCAAATTATACCTAAAAATTAGTATTTTTTTCTTCCTAAAATTTAGGATTTTTTTAGAACACTGAAGTACTTCTTAAAAATTCCTAAATTTTAGTATTTTTTTTAGTTCTAAAATTGCGATTCACGTTTTGACAAGTCAAAACAAAATAATTTCGTGGCTGTGAGTTGGTGTTCCGCAGTGCTGCTGAAAACTTAGGAACTTTGGCAAGGTAAGTTTTGTGCAGGAAGAAAAGTGGCTCTCCGGTTCTGCACGGAGAACGGAACCCGGAGCATCCTTGTTAGAGGAAGTGTGGCTCGCGTACTTGTGGAAGAGGAGGAGGAGGAGGACGGAACCTTCAACTCCCGGCGGAATTAAAAAAGCCGCCACTTCCCTCTCGTGCTCTGGAGGACGGATCTCGGGACGGATATTTGCGGAAGAGCTGGAAAGGGGAAGTATAAACGGACCCCAACCGTGGAGATTGTGCGACCATGGCGATTGTGTGAATGAAAAGTTGTATCGAGTTTGAGTTTGACGAACCAATTTTTATCTTTTTGTGATTTGGTTGGACGTTGCGGGTGTGTGTATGTATGCGTTTGAGAAAGTGTTCGTGTGTGTGTGTGTGTGTGTGTGTGTGTGTGTGTGTGTGTGTGTGTGTGTGTGTGTGTGTGTGTGTGTGTGTGTGTGTGTGTGTGTGTGTGTGTGTGTGTGCTCGTGTGTGCTCGTGTGTGTATGAGAGACTGAAAGTGAATGGGTGGGGGTAGACGAAGAGAAAGAGAGAAATAAAATGAAAGTGGGAGAGAGAAGAGGAGAGGGAGAGAAAAAGTGGGAAAGAAGAAAGAAGAAGAGGGAATGAAAGAGAGCGAAAATGGGAAAGGGAGAGAGAAAGTAGAAAAGGGAGAGAAAGGGGGAGTTTGTGAGAGAAGGCTGGAGGGGAAGAGCGAAAGAAAATGTGGGAAAGAGATAGGGTGAGGGTAGAGGAAGAGAGAGATAGAAAGTAAGAGAGAGAGAAAGTGGGAGTGAGAGGGGCAAAGATGAAGAAAGAGAGAGATAAGAGATATAGTTGGAGAGAGAGTAGGAGATGGAGAGATAGTAGGAGAGGGAGAGATGGTAGGAGAGGGAGAGATAGTAGGAGAGGGAGAGAGATATTAGGAAAAGGAGAGAGAGTAGGAGAGGTAGAGAGAAGGTGGGAAAGAGAGAGGTGAGAAAATATAGGAGAGAAAGAAAGGGAGAGAGGGTAGGAGAGAAAGAGAAAAAGTTGAATTGAGAGGAAGGGAAGAGAGAGATAGCAGGGAACAGGAAGAGCGAGAAAATAGAAAGAGAGGGGAGAGAGAGAAAATTTTAAAAATCTCTAATTCCAAACATTTTAAAACTCCAAAAATCTTATATTCTACAATTCCAAATATTTAAAGATTAAAATGTTGAAAGTGTAAAAATATTAAAATATTAAAATAATAAAAGATATTTAAAATAAATAAATATTGAAATATTAAAGATATATTAAATAATATTATACAAAATTATAATGTTGAAATATTCAAATCATTAAATATTTATTTTAGGTACGTACATTTATGCAAAAGTTGTGTTTTATGTAAATAAAAATATTAATATCATTTAAAATTTTGTTTTTCTTCTGCCAGCATAACTCTTGGAAAATACCTAATTAAAAAATGAAAATATTGAAATATCAAAATATTAAAATATTGAAATATTAAAATATTAGAATATTAAAATATTGAAATATTGAAATATTAAAATATTGAAATTTTAAAATATTAAAACATTAAAATATTAAAATTTTAAAATATTAAAACATTAAAATATTAAAATATTAAAATATTAAAATATTAAAATATTAAAATATTAAAATATTAAAATATTAAAATATTAAAATATTAAAATATTAAAATATTAAAATATTAAAATATTAAAATATCAAAATATCAAAATATTAAAATATTAAAATATTAAAATATTAAAATATTAAAATATTAAAATATTAAAATATTAAAATATTAAAATATTAAAATATTAAAATATTTAAATATTAAAATATTAAAATATTTAAATATTAAAATATTAAAATATTAAAATATTAAAATATTAAAATATTAAAATATTAAAATATTAAAATATTAAAATATTAAAATATTAAAATATTAAAATATTAAAATATTAAAATATTAAAATATTAAAATATTAAAATATTAAAATATTAAAATATTAAAATATTAAAATATTAAAATATTAAAATATTAAAATATTAAAATATTAAAATATTAAAATATTAAAATATTAAAATATTAAAATATTAAAATATTAAAATATTAAAATATTAAAATATTAAAATATTAAAATATCAAAATATTTAAATATTTAACTACTGAAATATTAAAATACTGAAATATTTAACTATTAAAAAATTAAAACATAAAAAAACCAAAATATTTATAAAAAAGATAAATTTAATATTAAAAATAAAGATGCATTGAAAAAATAAAATATAATTTAAATTTTAATATTCATTTTTAGGTGAGAACATTTATGAATTAGTTGTGTTTGATATAAATAAAAATATTAATATCATATAAACCATTGTTTTCTTCTGCCTGCATATCTAATTTGATCTTTGATTATTCTTAAGTATAAGTAATTTTCGATCCCTCACGTTTATAGAAAATACCTCAAATTTAGGTATTTATGCCTAGAAATAAGGAATAAATGGTCCGCCATCTTTGATTATACCTGATTATCAGTAATTTTGGATCCCTCACTTTTCCAGAAAATACCTCAAATTTAGATTTTTTTACCTAAAAATTAGGAATAATAATGGTCCGCCATCTTGGATTATACCTGAATATCAGTAAATTTGGATCCCTCACTTTTCCAGAAAATACCTCAAATTTATGTATTTATACCTAGAAATAAGGAATAATCATGGTCCGCCATCTTGGATTATACCTAAATATCAGTAATTTTGGATCCCTCACTTTTCCAGAAAATACCTCAAATTTAGGTATTTATACCTAGCAATAAAAAATAACCATGGTCCGCCATCTTGGATTATACCTAAATATTAGTAATTTTGGATCTTTAACTTTTTCTGAAAATACCTCAAATTTAGGTATTTATTCCTAAAAATTAGGAATAATAATGGTCCGCCATCTTGGATTATACCTGAATATCAGTAATTTTGGATCCCTCACTTTTCCAGAAAATACCTTAAATTTAGGTATTTATACCTAGAAATAAGGAATGATCATGGTCCGCCATCTTGGATTATACCTGAATGTCAGTAATTTTGGATCCCTCACTTTTCCAGAAAATACCTCAAATTTAGGTATTTATACCTAGCAATAAGGAATAACCATGGTCCGCCATCTTGGATTATACCTAAATATCAGTAATTTTGGATCCCTCACTTTTCCAGAAAATAACTCAAATTTAGGTATATATACCTAGAAATAAGGAATAATCATGGTCCGCCATCTTGGATTATACCTAAATATTAGTAATTTTGGATCCCTCACTTTTTCTGAAAATACCTCAAATTTAGGTATTTATTCCTAAAAATTAGGAATAATAATGGTCCGCCATCTTGGATTATACCTTAATATCAGTAATTTTGGATCCCTCACTTTTCCAGAAAATACCTCAAATTTAGGTATAAATACCTAGAAATAAGGAATAACCACGGTCCGCCATCTTGGATTATACCTAAATATAAGTAATTTTGGTCCCCTCACTTTTCCAGAAAATACCTCAAATTTAGGTATTTATACCTAGCAATAAGGAATAACCATGGTCCGCCACCTTGGATTATACCTAAATATTAGTAATTTTGGATCCCTCACTTTTTCTGAAAATACCTCAAATTTAGGTATTTATTCCTAAAAATTAGGAATAATAATGGTCCGCCATCTTGGATTATACCTTAATATCAGTAATTTTGGATCCCTCACTTTTCCAGAAAATACCTCAAATTTAGGTATAAATACCTAGAAATAAGGAATAACCACGGTCCGCCATCTTGGATTATACCTAAATATAAGTAATTTTGGTCCCCTCACTTTTCCAGAAAATACCTAAAATTAAGGTATTTTAGTTCTACAATTATACCTAAAATATAGGAATTCTCGTACTAAAACGCTATTAGTAATTTTATTACTAATAGCCGATTAGTAATAAAATAACTTATTGCAGTCAGGTTCGATTATACCTAAAAATTAGGAATTTATACCTAATGTCCGTTTTGCGTGGCAAGCAAGTAAAAGTCTGCATGGGTAGAAAAAAAGTCTGCAAAGTTTACAATTCGCAAATATATTTAGATTTCATTCAATTGGGTCCTAAAATGAAGCTTAGATTGCTGATATTATTGTTCACAGCGATAAAGCTTATTTTTCTGAATACAATGACCCTTTGTACGACCATAAAGAGCTTAAAATGGATTTTTAAATCAATTTTGAAAAATTAACCTCGCGGTTCTTCTTGACAGAAAAGCTCCTACTTGACAGGTCGTTCCAAGGGGACCATAGTTGATCCATCGAAAAAATGTTGTCTTGTCAAAAAAAAAATTTGCATTAAAATGAAAAAAAGTGATTATTCAATTCAATTCAATTCAATTGGTGTTTATTAGAATTTAGCAGTTCTGCTCCAGGATGTTACATTTGCAATTCAGAGATTTGGAGAACCTTTCAACTGAGATCAATTCATAAGCCTTTACAGGGAGGGTACATGTTTCTAAGTTTAGATTTTGCTAGCTGCGTGCTCTTTTAGGGAAAATAAATTTTGAGAAAAACCCTAGATCTATGTTTGGCTTAAGACTAATATCACAGTTGTTGACGGAGGAGTGCTTCGATGAGCGGATTCGTTGACATCCCACAGGAAGTCCTGAAGGTTCTCGTTGCCTTTTCGATGCTTGCGTCGATGGTGTCGACGCCGGCCAGCTCGTGTAGATCGTCGGTCGGGTACCACGGGTCCAGGTTGTGCACCATCTTGAGCAGCTTGTTCTGCTTCACCTGGAGTCGCTTACGGTGCGATTTGGCGCAGTTGCCCCAGACCGCAGCAGCGTAGGTCAGCATTGGACGGATGATGCACTTGACCACGAGCGACTTGTTCTTGATGCTCAGCTTCGATCGCCGATTCAGCAGGGAGTAGAGCGCCTTGGTGGAACGATCCACCTTCTCGATGATGTTGTTCACGTGCTTGTCGTACTTCAGCTTCTTGTCATGCACCACACCCAGGTACCTGACCTCGTCGTCCCACGACGCAGGCTGGCCGTTGACGCTGATCGATCTGCGGGGAAGGTGCCGAGCAGCACGCCTCCTGGTGAAGAAGATGGACTGGGTTTTCCCAGCGTTCAGCTTGATGCGCCACTTCCGCTGAAACTCCTCAAGGTTGTTCTGTGCCGCTTGTAGGTGGGTGACGACGATCTTCGGGTCCTTGTCCGATGCCAAGTATGCAGTGTCATCCGCAAAGAATGCGTACGACACTCCATCGATCATCGGCACGTCGGAGGTAAGGATGTTGTAGAGAGTCGGGCTCAGCACTGATCCTTGGGGCACGCCGAAGGGGATGTTGTGGACGGAGGAACGCTCGCCATTCACCGTCACCGTAAACGACCGATTCGTCAGGAACGATTCGACGATCTTGACCAGGAACGACTGGAGGTTCGAGCGGAAGAGCTTGTAAACCACGGCGTCCTGCCACACGGAGTCGTAGGCCTTTTCGACGTCGAGAAGGATCATGCCGGTCGATTTCCCCGCCAGGAAGCCGCGCTTCACCATCTCCGAGATACGGGCGAGTTGGTGCACCGTTGAGTGCCCCGGCTTGAAGCCGAACTGCTCGTGTGGGATGAGTTGCTCCGCCTCCAGGTGACGGTTTATCCGGGCGAGGATCACCCGTTCCAGGAGTTTGCTCAGGCTGCTCAAAAGGCTGATCGGGCGATAATTACCTGGGTTGGTTATGCCCTTGTTCGCCTTTGGGATGGCGATCACGTTCGCGTGCTTCCAGCCGGTCGGAAAGTAGCCCAAGGCCAGGCAAGCGTTAAAGATTTTGGTCAAGACGACCAACCCTTTTCTTGGCAGCTGCTTGAGGCACGTATTCCGGATTCCGTCTTGCCCAGGAGACTTCCGGTTTTTGAGTGTGCGGATGATCGCCTTGACCTCTTTCGGCTTAACAAGGGCGGCCGGAGGCACGGGAGGAGTTGTCGCTCGGATATGGTCAAGCGCGTTCTCCACAGCGGCCGATGTTTCGGGATCACCTGGTTGCTCGTTGTTGTGGGCAGCGGCGAACGCACTCGCGAGCGCTTCGGCTTTTGCTGAAGGGCTCGCTACGAGGTCTCCGTTGACGTTCAGCGGGGGGCTGTACTTGACCGTGTTCCGGAGGTTGCGGGTAAGCTTCCAGAACTTGTTGCTGCCGTTGTCCAGCGTCCTTAGCAAGGAGCCGAAGTTTTTGTAGCGGTGTTCGGCGCTTTTGGTGCTGATGACGTTGTTCAGGTGGGTCACCACCGCTCCGATGAGCGGGTCCCGTCTTCGAATGAACTGTCTACGCCGCACGTTCCTCAGCCGGATTAGCAGTTTCAGCTCGTCGGGAATGTCCTTCTTCTGAGGTAGGAACCTACGCGAAGGGACAGCGGATTCCTCAGCAGCTTTGAGGATGGCGGTGAACTTGTCGATGGCGTCGTCGATTTTCTCTGAGCGATGTAGAGTGTTGATCCTGCTAGCGTTAAGGTCGACCTCCCGCTCGATCGAGCGAGCAAAAGTGCTCCAGTTCGCTCTGTCGAAGCATCGGACGAGTCTTCCAGCCGGGGCGACTGGAACATCAACGTCGATCGTAAAGGTGACCGGCAGATGGTCCGACGACAGTTCAACGTGCGTTATCGGCTGCGACATCTGCACCTGGTTGTTTGAAATGACCAGGTCCAACGTGGAAGGCCTCCCTCGTCCAGCGGGGCAGCGGGTTGGAGTATCCGGAGCGTGTATGTAGATGTCCTTGGACTCGTACTCTTGGTGCAGGATTTGCCCTGCTTTGTTGGCCCTGGCACAGTTCCACATCCTATGTCGCGCGTAAAAAAAAAAAAAAAAAAAAAAAAAAAAAAAAAAAAAAAAAAAAACAAAAAAAAAAAAAAAAAAAAAAAAAAAAAAAAGGTGATTAGAAATGGTTTTTAATCGTGTTTTATACCGTTGTACATAAAAATTGGCATAGGGCTTTAGTACCCAATTCAAAAACATGTATTATTTTTTTCAACGAGATTTCTTTAAACAAATAAAAAAACGCATTTGAATTAAATCTAGTGTTATTTATTGTTTGTCACGTCGAGTAACAAGTTCATTTACTTGAGGGAAAAAATAAAAGTAAGAAATCGATGTGCAGCGTTCGTTCAAACTCGAACCTCAAACTAATTCGGCCTGCAGTCTTGCACGCACCAGCCTCTGCCCTTCCGTTTCGCAAGCCATTTCCAGAAAGCTGCAGTAAACCTTCAAAAAATTCCCAAGAAACGCCTCGTTAGGATGGTGACGTGCGTATCGCTTCATAAACTGCTGCAGTGCGATCAATTTTGTGGCAGGATGGACGTCAGCTTTCTCGTAAATCTCCTTCAAAACTAGCATATCCTTTACTGCCTTCGGAGGAATCGGTCGTCCTTTCAGCGAGTGCCATTCTCGATCTGGCTGGTCACAAACGACGCACCGACACTTGAATGGCAATACAGCTCCGGGGATATGCCTCCACCATATTGGGCCATAGCTCACAAAGATTTGTTCACCCTTCCGGACGGGTCGAACCAGTATCACCTTCCGGCGACCGTAATTTAAGCTCTGAATCGCGTGTGGATCGCAGGAATGGTTCAAAAGACTACCAATTGGAAGAACTGCAGCAAACATGTGACCATCACTGGTGAAAAAAGTCGTAGCTAACGGATGAATCATACTACTGTATCTCAACAGAGACCGCAGGAAGAACTGTCGGTGAGATTCGGTGCGTATGATCGACTTGACCACGGGGTTCATCAGGAAGACCACGAAATAGGATGCGACCGCCCTTTTGCCACCCGGTGATGAATCCAGACCCCGAGGATGGGTATTATGCAACACCCTGAACCATTCCATTCGGTCCAGATTTGCGAAATCCAACTCCAAAGGATTGGACTGAGTGCTGACTTCTTTCTCACAGTACTCCATCATTGCCTGAAGATCGTCTCCAAACTGTGTCAATCCATAGAAAAAGAATCTTGGCGTGATTATATCCCCAGTGCCAGAAACACAGCACAGCTTGGTCACAACTCCACACTCAAATCGATGGAACAACTTCCAATGAAGCTCGCGACACTCCTCGCTGCAGTACATGAACAGGACGCACGTCCGGCATGGAATCAAAATTTGGCATACATTAGCACTGCATTGGCTGCAATGCTTGAAGCACAAATTGAAGTCATGGGCAAAAAGTTCACTCGTCTCGTCCAAAATCAAGTCCCCCGCGTTGAAGTCCTTCTCGGCGACCAGTCCCCTACCAAACCTCGGATCATAGCCCATCGCGATCCCTTTGGCCAAGAAGGGGATGCGCGGATTAATGTCCACGTTAAATCCCATCCGCGGATTCGGAACCGTGCCCTTGGAGTGACCATCTGCAATGCGCTGCCTACAGTTGCGTTCGCGTTCCAGCAGTTTCGCCATCAACTTGTCCGGATAGTTGTGCTTCTTAGCCATCTGGATGTTGAATAGGGCCATCTCGTAGTCGCGCATCTCGAAACAAATCGCCGATCTGAAATTAACGAAACGTTAAGATCTCTACCAACGGACACACGAAACCCTTACCGATTGGCATATCCCATGCCCAGCTGTTCCGAATCGGGCGGTGCGTGACAAATGGCCTGGTTGTAGCAGAACGTGGCTTCCACCAGATTCCGTAGCCGATAGAAATGGTTGCCGAATTCGCGTAGTTTACTCGCCTCCAAGTCGGACTTGCAGAGTTCCTCCAGCCCGGCCAGTTGCGAGCTGCCGGCAACGTACTTTATGATTCTTTCAACTGGCCAGTTGAGATCCAATTCCCCGCTTCGGCACGGATTCTTCGCCAAAAGATCGCTTATCATGGAGTCCTCCTGGTCGCGGCCCATGATCTCTAGCTGATGTGGACAACAGTTGCCGCAATCCGTCCTGGTTTTGATTTTAACCGCTTCAACAACTGTTATGCTGATTACGGATTTCCCGCCAAAATAAACGTCAAATTACTTTCTGTTATAATCAAAATACACTCATATCGGTACATAAATCAAAATCGGTGTGTAAAACCCAAAATAATGCTTAATTAACCCATATTATGACTAATATAATCAATGAGTGTAAATAGTATAACAAAAAGATTTCGCGCCTTTTTAGTTGGAAGTAGAACAGTTGGATCGGCGTCGTTGCCCACATCAGGCGGAATTTCAAGCAATCCGGAAAACTTGGCCCAGCCTCACCATGGATCTTGACGGAGAATTCCAAGTGCCGCCTATCGTGGCCAGCGTGCAGCTAATCTACCACCTGAATCTGGAAATCGGCGGCGGACTAAATGAACGGGCCGATGTCAACGCGCTGATACAGTTCATCACCGATTACGGCAAGTTGCGGATCGTTGCGGAACACTTGAAGTGCAACGTCAAAGCGGCCAAGCGGCGAGCTGTCGGAAACAGTATGTTCCGGGATGGGCTTTTTGTGAATGCCATGTTCGCCTACAACGAGAGCATTTGCCTGGCGCTGCCCGGCTCGGACCAGCTGGGAATCGGGTACGCTAATCGGTAAGGGGTGGTCACGTTGTGTTTTGAGGTTAGTTGTAACGGTCGGGAGCTTGTTTTTTCAGGTCGGCCGCTTGTTTCGCGCTGGGCGAGTACGAGATGGCCCTATTCAACATTCAGATGGCTAGGAAGCACAACTATCCGGACAAGTTGATGGCGAAGTTGCTGGAACGCGAACGCAACTGCAAGCAGCGTATTGCCGATGGTCGCTCGAAGGGAACGGTGCCTTGTCCGCGGATGGGATTTAACGTGGACATTAATCCGCGCATCCCCTTCTTGGCCAAAGGGATCGCTATGGGCTATGATCCGAGGTTTGGTAGGGGACTGGTTGCCGAGAAGGACTTCAACGCGGGAGACATAATCTTGGACGAGAAGCTTGAGCTCTGTGGAATCGACTACAACGTGACCTTCCAAACCTGCAACCAATGCAGTTCCAGGCGTTATCACGTTTTGATTCCATGCCCAAAGTGCCCGTTTTTCATGTTCTGCAGCGAGGAATGTCGCGAGCTGAACTGGAAGCTGTTTCACCGCTTCGAGTGCGATGTCGCGACCAAGCTGTGCTCCGTCTCTCGAGTTTCCGACATGATCGCTCCTAGATTGTTCTTCTACGGATTGTCCCAGTTTGGAGATGACGTGCAGGCCATGATGGAATACTGCGAGAAGGCGATCAACGGGAAATTCAACCCTCTCGATCTGGACTACACAATCCCGTGCCGTCTGGATGTGTTCAAGGCCGTGCACAACACCATCACCCGTTACGATTCTGTCGTGGAAATGATTGCGAACAACACTGCCGCCACCTATTCCGTCGTATTCCTGATGAACCCTCTTGTCAAATCGATCATCCGCACCGAACCGCATCGGCGGTTCTTCATTCGATCTATACAAACGTACAGCAAGGTGGCCGCTGCGCTGGCAACCAATTCCGGAATTTCCAAGGGAGTGATAACGACCATCCGCCCCGTTGGCAACCTTTTCAACCACTCGTGCGACCCACACGCGATGACGATCTCCGATGGCGGTCGAGTCAAGATGGTCATGCTGCGACCCGCTCGCCAGGGCGAGCAGATCTTTATATCCTACGGACCAACCTGGTACAAGCCATGTCCCCTTTCGTTGATGTTCAAGTGCTGCTGCATCGTTTGTGACAAGGGCAAAGCTGGACGCGAGTGGCACTCGCTGATGGACCGGAAACTGCCGCAAAACGCCCGCAAAGATGTACAGCTCATGAAGCAGATCCTTGGCGACAGCGGTGTCAACGTTGCTTCCAAGATGAATGCCGTTCAGCAGTTGATCAAAAGGTATGCGGATTACCACCCGCAGCGGGAGGATATCGGATATTTGCTGAAGCTGTACGGCGAATTTCTGTGCTTCATCGTCCAAGACGAGCATCTTGCATTGATGCGAGCCATGCTAATGGCTGAGCAGTGAGCGTTTGCTGAGAAACGTTCGTATTTCTAAACTATTCATTGGTACAGAAGTGAATTAATACCAGAAGTGAATTAAATATTCTTTGAAAATATAAAAAAGGGAAACTTGATCAAAAGAAATGGTCTTTAATTTTGTAACGATATCGTGCCGATAAAGCAGGCCAAGGGATACTGATGATACTCGTCGATTGACACCCAGGCGAGGAACATCCCGGAAAGAGCCCAACCACATCCGTAGTGCTGTTAGATCATCTTGGTCAAAACAGTATGGCTCTGGTTCCTTAAGGATTGCAAGTGTCCTATTTTCTTACCTCCACGTTGGCTTGATTTAGTCTGTGATACTAAGTTTCAAAAAAACTCTGGAAACGAACTTTTTTCCTCCGGAAATTGAATACTTTGATCGAAATAAAACTTAAATGGTAGTTCAAACAGTTAAATAATTTAGTTATCTATTTACAATTATTATATTTTCCTGTTTTCGCATATTAAATTGTTTTAATTAATTTTTATTATGGCTTCAGTGGATTTTCTACAAAAATGTAACGCCAATGCCCTCTTTCCCCTTGAAATTTACCGCTTTTACCGCAGCTGTCATTCGGCTTTTACCGCACGCAGCTGTCATTTCGGATTTTCTTGTTTTCTGTTTTTGGTTCGCTGCGCTGGCTCTTGCGTGTTTTCGTTTCATTCCGCGGAAAACCTTCATCCGGTTCACCCAGCCAGCAGCCCAGCCAAGGTGCGGAAAATTGATTTTTCCCAGCCAGTCAGTTGTCTACGGTGTGTTTGTGTGTGTGTGTGTGTTTGAGGAAAACGCGATTCGTGATTTTTCTCACTCAAGTGGGTGAATACTTCCCGGAGCGGGCGGCTACAGGTGATCGAAAAGGTGGTTTGGTGTTCTGGAACCGGAATTGAGCTCCCACTTGGCCGGAAATGGACGCGTAAGTCTCGCTGATGGGGTCGATTTGTTCACTGTGAAATTAGCTGCAACAAAATCGGTTCCCAAAGGAACTGGATCATTGTCCCGGCCAAAAAGCGATTTAATCGATAATCCTTTTTATTTCTTCGCTATCGGCAGGTTAACAGACGAGGTTGAATCCTTGGAGGCGATCCTGATGGACGATGTTCAAATCACCAGAAATGAAAGGTACGAGCTCCACCTTCTCCGAGTTTGGTTGGGTGGTTTTTGGTTTTTGACTCTGTTCTGTTGTCTCGTCTTGTCTGTGTGTTTTTTTGTTGCGAAAAATCGATTGCACAACTGTTCTAGTGGTAATCGTTGATGTGCATTACAGCTGCAAGTGCATGCAAGTTCGCTGAGTTTTGAGATAAGTAGAGATTGTTTTCAAGTAAATGTATCATAGAACATAAACATAGTTATCAAAAATTTTAGAATAATGTTGTCATATTATTTTAAATAGAATTCATGTAATGTTCAAAAAATATCACAAAAATTAATTAATTACGAATTGATTTGACTGATCCTTCATTTCAAAGCTCTTCTAGAGATTTTTTGGTTGGTAATCGGCTGCATATTATGTTATTAACATATTATGTTAAAGTTTTAAAAGACAGTCACACCACCTTTGCAGACTAAATGCTAAAATTAAATGAGATAAATATTTAACGAAAAACTCCAGGAGGACAAGGCGAGAATCGGACCAGCTCTTCATAACAACTGATGTCATGGTGCCCTTAAAATTTATAAAAAATCCTTGACTCCTCGGTGTATTTTTTTCTGTAAGTCTGATATTTGAAAGAAAAATAGGATTTTTTTTTCTCAGAAAAATCGCAAAAAATCAAATAAATCAAATTTCTTATGAATCTGCATTGAGAGACTCTAAATCACACATTTGACCTCCAAATAAAAAAAAGTTTCCGAACCAAATTTACCAGATTTCTAACATACTTTGAAATTACTCAAATATCATAGTTGGAAGCACCAAGATGACCGATTAAAAATCTTTTCTTTGTACAATTTTTCAAGAAAATAAAGCAAAACATTGCCCGGATACAAATTTGACCATAAAACAACAATAAACTAAAAGTATTTCATTAAATAGCTTTTTATCTCCCCAAAAACTTCCCACCTTATTTTTTTTCAAACCTCTGCCATATTACACGATTACATTCTGGAATCAATATTGCAAAGTGTACGAAATGGCACAATCAAGTGGAATTAAGGACAGGACTTGATGCTGCTCGCTAACTGGGCTTATCGAAAAATGGCGAGGTGATCGTCAATGCAAAATAATTTATAAACAGCAAAATTAAAGTATCTCAGAATTATTTCCTGAGCTTACCATCCAAATTTTCTTCATCTGTGACATGAAATTTCATTAAAAAAAACTTTATAAAGGGTTTTTATTTGTTGAAATTGATATTTTTTGTTTTTTGACGTTTGACTGCTTTTTATTTAGGCCCAGTTAAACAGACATTTTTACAAAGTTCAACATAAAAACAATTATATACACAATTTCATTGTTAAAGTGATCATCACAAAGCTTCGTCAGATTGGAAATAGAAACAGCACATACAAACAGTTCTCAAAATTTGTAATTAATAAAACTGATGATTCACAGCTGTCTAAAAATCATCAACGTTCATAAAAAACTCTGATAATGAAGAATTTTTTTTTGGAAAAAATAATTTTTGGTTCGAAAATCTCGCATGGCATGCGCCTTCAAAGCCTTAAAAAATCAAAACTTACTTAAATGTACTAGCAGTGCTTTCTTTTCATGTTTCTTTAATAGTGATCAGAAGTTAATTAAAAGTTTGAAAAAAGTTTTTTTTTTTTTCATTGAACATGATTTAGGCATCCGCCAAACCCTCGGTTATTTTTGGGTTTTTTGATTTTTGTCAAACTTTTAATAAAAGGTGTCCACGTGGTTTGTGAATGGTCCCTTTGTAATCCGAAGTTATAAAAATGTTAGAAAAATGTTTTTTGTTTCCTGATTTTATTTTTGAAAAATTTAAAAGTAAAAGAAAAATGTAAAACTTTAATTATAATTAAAAAATAAAAAAACAAATTACACTCAACCCCGCTGGTTGGTCACTTTTTCGTTTGACACGAACACGACGATGAAAAAAATATTTTGATTATGAAATAAACAAAAAAACATAAATTTTTAAAGTTTTTTAATTTTTTTTTTGGAAATTTTGAAATAGTAGTTTATGCAACAAGTTGCAAAAAAAAAGGATTTTTAAGCACGAGTCGTACATTTATCCAACGAGGTTCACCGAGTTGGATAAATACGAAGAGTGCTGAAAAAATCAAGTTTTGCAACGAGTTTTATACAACATTTTTTGCAATTCCAAAAAAAAAAAACACACTGAGTGAAATTTTATGTCAAATTTTCATGTATTTTGTCAATAAATCGTTTAAATCAAAAAATGTTGAAAAGTGTTACTTTTCAAAAAAAGTGCTGAAAAGTTCAACTTTTCAGCATTTATTTTGAAAAGTGTTGCTATTCGATTCTGTTATTTTTGGTACAGAAAAGTAGGCTATTTCGTCGTTCAAGAATGGCAGGAAAAGTAAGTAGTTTCACGACGGAATTGCAAAATCAAGTTTTGAACATATATCGAGATATTATCGATGTTCATTCGTAAATTATCGATAGTAGATCGAGAAATTACGATCGAATGATCTTATCGTTGAAACAATTTCATGTAAATCGCCTTTTTTAATTTGCTATAACTCGTCAGGGTTAACTCGGATCGTTTTGCGGCCTTCGACAAAGATGTTTGTAATAAAACTTTGTATAAGTTTACATATATAAAATCAAATTATATTTTTACAAAACAACCATGTCCTTATGGAAACTGAATATCAAATAAGTTAACAACGATTTTCAATATTTTAAATCAAGAACATTGAGATTTTCACTGAATTTTTGCAAAAGAATCAAGATTCTCACATGTGTGCGATTTCTGGGTCTTTTATCCGACAAGTAATATCATTATTAACAACGTACAACACTTTTTAATTTCCAGCGGATATCCGGAGCTAATCGAAACCACCGTATTTCCAACCGTGGGCGAGGAAGTGGACAGCCAGTACGTGTGCATCACGTTGCAGGTATCTACCGCGAATTGCTTCTTCTTGAACTCCAACCTCATAGATCTTACCATTTCTTTCAGGTCCTCCCCGTGCCCGGTTACCCGGACGTGAAGCCCAACATAAAGCTGAAAAATCCGCGCGGGTTAGACGACCACATCATAAACTGTATCGAAGCGGCCGTTCGTCAGAAGCTGGACGAGTGCCTCGGTTCGCCGGTGGTGTTTGACCTGATCGACATCATTCGCGAGCACCTGACCGAGAGTAACCTCCCCACCGGCCAGTGTGTGATTTGCTTGTACGGGTTCCAGGAGGGGGACGAGTTTACGAAAACGGTGTGCTATCACTACTTGCACAGTCACTGCCTGGCGTGCCATTTGAAGGCGTCGAAGAAGAATTACGACGAAGAGTTAGCCAAGATGCCGGGTTGGAAGCAGAAGGAAGCCAAGCCGTACCGGGCGCTGTGTCCAGTTTGTCGGGAGCCGATCGATGTTGACGTGGACCCGTTGAGCAAGTGTAGACCTCCGACGGAACTGTCCAACGCGCCCCGGTTCCAACTGACCGATGAGTTGAAGTCGCTGCAAGCACAAATGAACCGACTCTATCTGCACCAGAAGAGCCGCGGCGGAATTATCGATTTGGACGCCGAGGAGGGAGGGGTGATTTCGATCGAGACCGAGACTCCCAACAGCGAGTCGCCGAAACGCACAAACAATATTGCACAAGATGCTGCGGAGAATCCGGTTGCGGCAGCGCCACCAGTTCAGAAGCAAAGCACGCATCAACACGTGGATCGTGGAAACAATTCTCGCCATGGAGGTGGGAGGAACAATCCTGGTGGGAGCAAACATTCCCACGGAAAGGGAAAGGCAAATGTTGTCCAGAATGGCAATGCTCAAACGGCGGATTCAAGCACGGCCGACGCTGGCGTCGGTGAAAGTCCCGAAGAGCACCACCATTCGCATTCGCATCGCCACTATCGTGGTGGACATCGCCACCACCGGCGAAGCCATCATCACCATCACCATGGGCACAATCGCAGCGCGGCCGGCGCGTCATCTTCGTCGGGCGGAAACGCGGCCACCAACGGCAACGCGCCCCAGAAGAACTTAAACAATCCGTGCGGATCCGGCGCTAGGTGACAAATGTTGCCCCCGGAACTGGAAGACTGGTGCGGAACGGCTCCGTTCGCCAACGGCCACCAGCAGCAGCAGCAGCGGGTACTGCCCAACCCGAATCATTATCCGCCGGCGGCGGCTGCTGCAACTCACCACCATCATCACCGACACCGCCAGCTGGTGGATGACACTTCGACCCGGACGCAACTGCTGCTGATATAACATTTGGCCATCGGACCAGGTAACGCAATTTTTCAATTTAATCACACTTCTAGTAGCAATAGACTAGCAGCAGCCACTTTACGACTGATTAGAATATCATTAAGGAAGCCAACGAGCGAGGCCAAAAATTGCGCCGAAATGGTGGCGGTGATGAGTTGTGATCTTTTATAACGTTTCGGCGGTCGAGGGTTGCGGGGGTAGCTGTGGATTTTAAGGAATTCTTTTTGTAACTGACCTTAAGAGCGGATTTATGTGGCCGTTTGTGGAGGAAGCTAACTGCTTTGCATTGTGTTTGGTGGTTGATTGCATTGATATATCGTGATTTACAATTGAATTAATAGTAAATTTCTTGATAAACCAAATACATTTGAAGCATTCGTAACTTTTTCAGTTATGCGAGTTTTTTTTTTTGCGCAGCTCTCTGAAACTTTGTACAACCCTTCGAATACAAAAGTCAGAGTAGTTAAGCCGGTACGCGACTGGAATGGCGTTGAATAACGTAGTTCATGTCAGTTTCGTTCATACCGATAGGTACAGTACTTGTTCGGTAACTGGGATGAGAACGTAGGCCAGTTGCCAAATTCTGCTTGCTAACTGGGCTGAACGAAAAATGCCGAGGGGTAATCTCTACTTAATTTAATATAAAAATTAAATTTACTCAAAGTTGTACCTAGAACTGACTTTGTTTAGTTTCTTTCATTTGTGACCTGAAATTTCACAAAAACCTAAAAAAAAAATATTATTTATTATTCTTGATTGTTGCATCCACTGACTCATTTTGGTTTGTTTTTGTTTTTTGACGTTTTTTTGGTTTTGAAGTGGGCTTCAGCAAGTTAAAAAACTGAAAGCGGTTCCGTAACCATCACTTTTGAAACTTGATTTGCAGAAAATGCCAACTTTTCAGAAATTTCCAGAACGGGCAAAAAAATCTTTGAGCGAGTTATAAATTTTTAAACCAATACTAATTTAAAAAAAATCGAAAAATCGGTCGCAAAAATTTTTCGAAAAAAAAAAAACTACTTTAGTGAAATTTTGATAAAGTGCACCGTTTTCAAGTTATAGCCATTGTTAGGTAACTTTTTTGAAAATAGTCGCTGTTATTAATTTTAAAAACAAGTGCCCATGTTTACCCACTTTTGAAAAAAAAAAATTGATGAGCTCTGTGCTTTTTAGAACTTTATTGATACGACCCTTAGTTGCTGAGATATTACTATGCAAAGATTAAAAAACAGGAAAATTGACGTTTTCTAAGTCTCACCCAAACAACCCACTTTTTTCAAATGTCGATATCATATCTCAACAATTAATGGTCCGATTTTCAATGTTAAAATATGAAACATTCGTGACATTTTCCGATCTTTTCGAAAACAATATTTTCAATAAATCAAGACTAACATTTCAGAGGGTCAAACATGCAATATTACGCTTTTTTTCAACTTTGCCGAAGACACCAAATCGATCAAAAAATTCCTTCAAAAGATACAGATTTTTGAATTCCATATATAATACAATCCAACGAGAGTCATCATTTTTTGAAATTCCGAAAAACTCCCTTTGAATAAAATTTGTAATCAAATGTCAAAAGTGAAACTTTAAAGCCTCTTGTATCGAAAAGTAGCCGAGCTCCCGTGACCGTGAGGTTACGGGTTTCGCTTTGTAAGCGGAAGGTGATGGGTTTGATCCCTGTCTGGCTCGGCAAAGTCAGGTCCCTTAAAAGAGTAAATATGCTCACTGGGAATACTGACCGGTAGCGTGCTGGGTTTGCAATCCAGAAGTCGTGAGTTCGATTCTCGTACCGAAAAGTAGGCCCTTTCGTCATTAAGTATGACAGAAAAAGTGAATAGTTTACCGACGGAATAACAGCAAAGAGAATTTTAAAAATTTAAAAGAAATTAAGACTCACCAATCAAAACAGTTAGCAATTCCATAGAAAATGGTTGACTGAGCATCGCATCAGATGCCACTGGTATGGAGGTGTGCAAATGCACGGTAAAGTGAACAGGGAACGGATGTGATTTTAAACTATGGTTAAGTCGTCCAATTTTTAAGTCGTCCTCAGTTGTGTCCACATTCGGTGCTGATAATTTCACACGGTAAGCAATATTTGCTTACAAGCGTTCCGGTTTCGGTTGTTTATTTCGCGTAATTTTATTTTTTCAAAGCTCCACAATATTAATGGCAAAAACCAGATGATATTCTAATCCATCGAATTGGAACATACTCAAAAATATTCAAAATAATGCAAACCAAAATATTCAAACCACTAGGAATCAGCTGCAATAGATTAAACGAACAATTTAAACAAACAAACAGTAAATCAATGTAGTACGCGGAATACATTCCTCGCCAGAGTACCGTAGACGTACCGGAGTCGATTTCGATGTTTGTGTGAATGTAGTCTAAGAGAAACTTCTCCTCCGAGAGGGTAGTCGAAACCCTGAGCACAGCAGATTTGTGCATCCTCAGTTAATTGTGTGATTTTGTGTCCTTCTACTTGGTTCATCCTTAAAAAAAACAGTCTAAGTTTACCGTGTAGCAGTTTTAAACCTTTCGAACGCTTTTATAGCGTGCCAAAAAACTAATTAACTAAAACTCACTGTACTATCTCTAACACACAAAACTAACTTATTCAATGGACTGTAACGGTTAATTAAGAGGGACAACCTAGAGTGGTGTCCTAGTTAGTGCAACATTGAAGGATATCTGGCAACATGGAAATCAAGCTAATATATGGAACATCAATTCAATTCTTACCTTTAACTCAAGCAAATCGCATCACCAATCAAATATACTTAAAGGCAAATAGTTGTAGGGGTCAAAATTTCAATGTAATTTCAATGAAATGAGTAAAAAAAAGAAAAGAAAAGTACGAAGCGTGTCGCATGCCATTCTTGAAAGTAAACCAGTCAAAGCTAAACCATATTCGTTAAACATTTTTCAACTCTAAAAACATCCCGAAAATTCCATCCATCCAAACCCGTAAAAGTGGCCCCTCTTATCAGAGAACGTTCTATAAGCTGGCGCCCAAATTTCTGACCCATTACTGAGCGTTTTAAACTCGTTCTCTGGCGTTCTCTCTCTTGCTGTCGTAAAACAAATTGGCCCTAGGTTGTGGAACCTGTTGACTTATCGCGGGGCTTAGCGTAAAAGAGAGAAGTGTGGCGCGGCGTGACCTGGTGGCGATGATGACGCATCATCTTGAGGCTGTTTGTTGTTAAAACTAGAGGATTCCGGAAAATAATAATATGACGAAAAACTAATAATTGCACATTTTTTTCGAAAATACTGAAATTTTGATAATTTGCAGCATGGGAAATTTTGAGAAACGTCAGCCTGCATACATTTGGCTCTTTTTGCGAGTGTGCCACACTGTCCAACACAAAAAAGAGCGAGTTTGTTTGTTTGCCATAGTCTAACACCTCCTTTACTTTTTCGTGTCTGACAGTTTGCCAAACTAGTAAGCCAAGCAAAATGTATACAGACTGAAGCGAAATTGTGTATGCTTTTTCACCTTTATTAGAGGTTTTTTTTTTTTTGCTAAAATAAAAACTCAAATTTTCACAAAATTTCATATTTTTTAATGTATTTAAATTTCCATAATTTGCCATGTGAGTATCAAACGATTCGGAATTTTGCATGCATTTTTCACTTTTTACAGAGTTTTTTTTAAATGAAATTCTAAAATTTTCACAAAATAACGTATTTTTCGAAAATACTAAAATTTTCATAATTTGCAATATAATTCTCAAAAGGTTCTACATTATGAATGCATTTTCATTGTTTTAGAATTTTTGGAATTACATACTAAAATTTTCACAAAATTACGTGATATTTTGAAAGTACCTAATACTCAAATTATATAAATTACTCAAATTTTCATAATTTTCAAATAGTTCTCAAACGATATGAAATTTTGCATGCATTTTCGCTGTAGAATATTTTTTAAACTACTAAAATTTTCATAATTTTCAGCCGATTCGAGAATTTGCATGCAATTTCACTGTTTTAGAGTTTTTTGAATGTCGTACTAAAAGCCTGCAGTCATGGTTTAGGCTATTCTGCATCAATTGCGTAATTTGCAATTTATGACAATTTTAGTATTTGAAAAAAAAAACGGTATTTTGTGAAAATTTTAGTATTTCATTGAAAAAAAAAACTCAAAAACAGTGAAAAATTCATCCAAAATTCAGAATCGTTTGATACCCACATGGAAAATTATGGAAATTTAAGTACATTAAAAAATACGATATTTTGTGAAAATTAGAGTATTTATGTTAGCAAAAAAAACCTCTAATAAAAGTGAAAAAGCATACACAATTTCACTTCAGTCTGTATACATTTTGCTTTGTTTACTAGTTTGGCAAACTGTCAAACACGAAAAAGTAAAGGAGGTATTAGACTATGGCAAACAAACAAACTCGCACTTTTTTTCTGTATTTGACAGTATTAATAATTTCGAGAAAAATTAGAATCCTGCGCTCCAATTAATCGCCGCAGAAAGATATCGTCGCAACGGAAACCCCTAGAAAAAACAAGAGCAAGTAGGCTAACACAAAAAAAATGTTGACATAAACTGAAAATCGTGGTGGCTTGTTTGGCTGGCTGGTGTTGGCTTGTTGGTCCGGTTGTCTATCTTTAGCGCTGGAAGCAGCGGTTCTACGGCCTTTGCGGTCAGCATAGTGTTATCCAGTCTCCGAACCAGGTCGGATGGACACGCAACGGACGTTATTAGCTCCGTCGGGCAGGCTTTTCTCTCGTTGGCGAATGAGCAGCTCAAGTATCAACTAAACCGGACATGGCGAGAGGGGATCTTCTAAGACGGTTGAGACCAGCGTCCTAAGGGTGTCGTCCTTGAACTTTATGGTGCGAGGAGAGGACATGATGGAGGCATTTATTTTTTCCCTTCTCTCTGATGGAGGTGGTCTTTATAAGATTATATGTAGAGAGCCATACGGGACTCCAACTGTCTAAGCCAACCAAACCCAATACGGACTTTCACTCGCGGAACCTCCAGGTTCCACCATTGTACCACTGACAAAGTGATTGTACCGTAATGACCTGGTAACTGGCCTGGCGGTCCATGCGCGCGCTGACATTAAATCTCCCCTGGAGACCGAGCAGTCAGCAACCCGACGTGAAGGCATTTCACAATTCTTGGTCGGCATCGCACTCCAATTGATCCCTGAGCTCGACCTCTCCTCCGGAGTCTCACGCGACTCTGACATTATCAGAAGGGAAAGATAACCCATCAAGGATCATCAGAAGATATGCTGGAATACATCGTCCACTGCCACATGAAGAACAACCCAAACCGGAGGCTCATAACTATTGTACATGGCGCTGGAGATCATCAAGTGGATTTCAATTGATTTCGTATAAGAATCGTGCAATAAAAAGAGATTGATAACGATTGATTCATGCTGGTTTTTGAAAATTGTATTTTTCAGATTTTTTTTTTCTTTTCGTATAAAAATACACGCGGAACGTACTTCACCGACCGGGAGGCTCTTACTGACGACGACGTCGACGTGGACAGTTTGGCTTGGGTGGCTGATTTTTTGACGACATGTTGATCAATGGAAAGGTCCGTTGATGCTCTGAACCATCTTGCTACCTGGAGACGTGGCTGTTTGCTTCAAATATTCGGCTGCGTTAGAAACTAGGTTAGAAAACAATCTTATGTGGTTTTTTTGAGTACACACATGTACTTCTTGATTAGGAAGTGCATCTCACTCTGCATCAGCCAATGTGGTAAAGTGCCGGCAACGGGGGTCCCTACACGGGTCCCTCTAGATCCAATTGAATGTTTTTTTTTTCTGTTAAGAAAACACTAATCTATCGACTGCATTCAAACATGGAAACAAACCTGACAACTACGAAAATTGAACATGATTGCTACGATGGATTGGAAAAACGCTTGCGCTCTTATCTTAGGGACCTCTTCAAGATAATCACCAAAACTGATTATTTCTTGGGACGCGCAATATGCCAAACTCGCTAAAATAGCCAAATGTATGCAGGCTGACATTTCTGCAAACAAATTCAGGCAAACTGTCAAAAAGTTTTTTTTAATTCTTTATTATAGAGTTTTTCAGTCGGAGGCTGGCTCAACTCTTTCGGTCAAAAAGTTTGTTTGTTTGCGAGTTTGTTTGTTTGTTTGTCATAGTCTAATACGTCCTTAAAACTGGGGTTTTCTCATTGTCATTGTCAATGTCTGCCTTTGTGGATCAATCGGACCGCGCACTGGACTCACAATCCAGAGGTCGCCTGTTCGAATCCCGAGGCGGACGCAAAAAAAAAATTCTAAGTATAAAATATAGGTATTCGGTGCCCTCTCCCCGTGCCCATACCTTCACACTTAGGAGACCCGGGAGGCGGAGTCTTGTCGCAAAAAGAACGATACACGCCTGTGGATCCGTTGACGAAACCGCAAGGTTTAAGAGGGCCACATTATAAGGTGTTACGTCGATTCCGTTTTTTTCCGTTCTCATTTAAAGATATATCAACATTATCTAGATATATCAATATTGAATTAAAAAAATACTCCTTGATTTAATAAATGAAATTGGGAACTTCATAAAAAACATTTTGCAATGAATTCCCAAGTTTTTTTTTTTTGGAAAAATTAATCATATTTAAACTGTTATAAAATTTAAGTTTGGCATCTTTTTTAAATAGGCATTGAAATTATATATTTTTCAAAAGACTGATGATGTTTTTCTGTCAACCAAAATTTTGTGCATCCATTTTTCAAGTATATTTTTTTCAAGAAAAATGTTGTTAGGTTTACTTTTTATACTAAATTTTTTTAATAGTTTAATTTTTAGTTTAAATCATATTTTTAATTAGAAATGCCTATTTTTTTAGACCCCCCCTCCCCCCTTCTTCTTAAAGGGAAAAATAGTTTATGGATGGCCCCCATTTCCCGTTCTAACTACATGACCCAGGTTTTTTTAAAACAGATTAGTACAAAAAATGGAACCGGGTTTAAAATTGTTTTTATAACTTTTTTGTTGGATGAAAAATACGGGACTTACAATTTTACATTTACATTCTTTTACATCTTCTTTTGACATTAAATAACACGTTTTTTTTCTGTATAAAACTTAGGTTGGTACAAATATTTTATTCCTTCAAAATCGGCCGGAAAAATTAGAGGTAACAAAAAATTCTAAAAAACTTCAAAATTTATAGATAGAAATTTAGTTGCAAAAATTTCACTTGAATTTTTTGAAAACTTATCATTGCAAAACAACTGAAATAGTGTAAAATGCATTTGAAAACAACAAAAATTTTGAAAATAATTTTCACCGGCCTTAGAACAATGTTTCAAATTAATCAAATCAAAGAGTGGTCGAGTCAACTTTTTCCTTTTCATTAATTTTGTTTTTTTAACGTTTTTATGTTAAATCATGTTAAGTTCTTTGCCGTCTTTGTGTCGAAACATTCTCGTCTCTCCACCACATTAGTACCCCTTTCAAGCAGCAGAGCAGGGGGGCGTTGGGTCCCCCTGGCAAAGTTGCGGTAGTAGCTTCGCCGTTCTCAGCCGTTGATGACTCAAAACTTGACCAGCTGGTTCTGCTGAGTCTTACTCTCCGCCACGAAGCGAAGCTTTCCGACCCGCTCGCTTAGTATCGTTTCAAGCTCCGTCGCGGTCGCATGCGTTTCAAGTTTTCGCTAAAGTGGGTAAATGCTTACAGCTTAAGTCTAAAGTCTCGGGGCGAGGTGTTTATGGACTGTTCAAGTGATCATTACTGGATGGTGTTGTGTTGTGCGAGCTGCTTGACCTAACATAGAATCGGTGTTCTATGGTGTTAATTCGAACAATGCGTATCTAGATCTTAACGCGCGCGCACACACACACACAGTTCATTACAGTTCAATTAGTTGTAATCACACTCGTCTGACTAAGGCTGGCGCACCTTTGACGGTTCTGAGCGTGAAATACGCACGTGCGCTTGAACACTTCTAGCTTGCGCTTGATTCGCGCTTATTTGGTGGCTAATTAGTGGAAAGGGGAAAAAAACAAGCGGGTTCACCGCAGAAGAACATGGCTTAATCAAGGGTGTGAAGTGTGTAGTTGCTGTTGTTACTTGGCTATTTGGTGAACAATTGTTGTGGCTAAGTCCAAAGTGGCTGTGGAAGAACTAGGTGAAGGACGTTCCGGGGAAAAAAACGACACGGAATAGGGCTTGGCCCAGGGGACTAAGCGAAAGTGGTCGTCATCGTGTGTGCTTGTTGCAAGCGAAACTGTGTGATTTTTGTTTCCTTTTATTTTATTTTCCATCGCAGTCTGTAAACTGAAAATTGCAACTGAGTGCTTATCTTATCGGCTTCCGTGACGAACTGGTTCGCTGGCCGAACAAGAATGGAATCGTTTATTTTGATGAAGTTTACCGATGGCTGTTGACATCAGTTGTTGGAAATAAATTAATTGTCTCGAATTGGCTAGTGATGTTGTTTACTGTTTTACGGACAAATTTTTAAACCAACAAATTTCATCGACAGAAGTGTATTGTGGATTTATCATCGTCCATAGGCGATGAATTTAAAAATGTTTTGAGTCATCAACTTGTGATGACACTCGTAGGTTGTCTCTTGCTTAAATGTGTTTCTTTGAATGAAAGAATTTCATTTTATTTAATTTTTCACAGTTCAACAGAAATACACAAATTTCTGTGCTTCTGAGATTCAAGTATTTCATTCCGTGACAGTTTTATGGCTGAGTTGGAATCTATGTTCATATGTGTTTCATATTTATTTTATTTGCATATTTTTATATCTGGGTCAATTTTCGCCAACTCATACATCAATTTTCTCGACCCCTTTTCGATTTCCGTGAAACTTTGCTCTAAAAAGTAATCTTTGTTTCTGATCACAAATTCGAGGTCCATCTCGTGACGGTGAGACTGCTAAACCTAATTTTAGAATTACGTGTTTTTGTCACAAAATATTAAATTTTGCTTGATTTAAGCAGAGAAACAAAGATTTCACCGAAATAAACTTGCACAAAACTGGCATACAAGTTGCAATCGACAATATTGAAATTCGAGGAATGGTTAGAAAATTTTGCTACACCCGGGAAATCAAAATTAGAGATTATCTAAGGATACTCACTCAAGTCGGGGAAAAAATCGGAAATTTTCCCAAATCTGCAAAAAAAAAAATGGGAAAAGTCGCGAATCTAGAGCATAATTTTGTAAAATTCTTCTCAATATTCAAATCAAGCACTTCAATCGTGATGAGCACTTATCTTCTTTTTTAAGTTTCACTTCTAGAGTTTCATTTATTGCATTATGCATTAAGGCTGGTACAAATTTTATTTAAAGTGTTTGTCTCCCCCCTCCCTCCCCCCCCCCTTTAAAATTGGCCCGAAAAATCAGGGGGCAAAAAAAATATTTTTTCAAAGTTTCAATGGAAATTTAAGTTCAATCAGCTAAAATCAATTTAAAATGCATTCCCCTGCGTTTAGAATCAATATAAACAAGTTTGGGTTGATTAAAAAATCTTTTGAATTTTTGAAAACTATCGATGTTTATTAGGCCGATGCAAATATTTAAAAAAGTTTTTGTCCCTCGGCCCTGGCCGAGGTCAAGGGGGGGGGGGCAAAAAAATAAAAAAATATAAAAATTTAAATAACAAGCCATAGTCTTCACATTTAAATGAAAAAAGTGTTTTTAAATGCATTTTACACTAGTTCAGTTCTTTTGCAATCATTAGTTTTCAAAAAATCTAAGATCTGACAAAAACAAAAATTGTATCGAAAAAAAAAGATTTTGCATCGAAAATTTTCAAAAAATCTTAAGATTTTTTAATAAACCCAAACATGCTAAAAATGATTTTAAACGCAGAAGAATGTATTTTAATTTGATTTCAGCTGGTTGCACTTGAATTTTCATTGAAATTTTGAAGTTTATTGTAATTTTTTTTGTTGCCCCCTGATTTTTCGGGCCAATTTTGAAGGGGGGGGGGGGGGTGACAAAAACTTTTAAAAATATTTGTACCAGCCTTATCGCAAAATGTTTTTTCTTTGCTATTTTTTTTTTTGTTTTCGTCAAATCTTACATTTTTTGAAAACTAATGATTGCAAAACAACTGTACTAATGTGAAATGCATTATAAAACACTTTTTCCATGCAAATGTTGAAACTATGGCTTGTTATTTCAATATTTATATTATTTTTTTGCTCCCATCCCCTCGACCTCAGCCCGAGCCGAGGGACAAAAACTTTGAATAATATTTGCATCGGCCTAATGGGATTCCCCATGTTTATTGGACCATTTCAAATAACACTATAGATTTCTCTATTTAAAAAATGAAAAGGCTGTTTAAAGTCATTAATTAACATTAACACAGATTGTCATTTTTATTTATGAACTAAATTCATTTCGATAAATGTTTAGCTAAGTTTATTCAAATAAAAAGGTAATTGTAAAGTTTAAATAACAACAAAGTCTTTGAAAACCCAATTTTATTTTTTCGCATTGCTTTAATATTAGAAAAACAATTCTATCCTGAGTTTGCCAATAATATTTTATGCAGTTTAAGTTAATTTTTTTAACAAAATTTATTAGGTCATTACAAACATCTTTTCCAAATTTGTGATCCGGCATATTTTACAGCTTTTGATTATTTTTCAATGTTTTCTTTCTCGATCTATATTATGAGTGCTTTCATGTTTGAAACATATTTTTTGCACTGTGATCTTCAATAATTAAAAAATATATTTTGAAATTTGGTTTGATGACTAATACACTCAACCCCCCGTGGGAAGGTCACTTTTTCGTTTGACACTTTTTAGTTTGTACCCCGTTGGTTTGACAAAGTCAAACTTTTTACACGACTCTCACGCAAGGGATTATTGGAAGGGTTTTTAGATCGATTACTGGAAAAATCGCAAAAATGTATGGAGTTAATCAAAAATTTCAAAATTCCGCCAAAAGGTGGCGTTAAATTTGTCGCATCATTGACAACTTTGATGAAGACCGCAAAACTATCTGAGTTCACCGTAACGAGTTACTAACGATTCAAATAAAGCGTTTTTGTATGGAATCTTTTTTTTTTACCAACTGCAACGATAAAAAGCAATCCTTAACCCTTAACCGATCTCGCTCAAAATTTGCACAGTTACTTATTCTTGCCTAAGGAATCAAATCACGGGGTATCTCTGATTTCGATTTTTTTATTGTCACCCTAATGTGCAGTAGTCTCTATTATCCGACAGCCTTGGAAGAATTTAATCGAAAAACGAAAAAATTACCCTTACACTAATCCAAAATGGCGGTGATGAACAAACAAAATGCATTTGATTCTAATAGGCTATAAACAAACCTCCGCATAACCAAAATGTTGTATAACAGAGTCTGGATTGTAATATTATTTTTGCAATTCCGTCGTCAAACTACTTACTTTTTCTGTCATTCCTGAACGACGAAATAGCCTACTTTTCTGTACCAAAAATAACAGAATCGAATAGCAACACTTTTCAAAATAAATGCTGAAAAGTTCTACTTTTCAGCACTGAAATGGGTGCTGAAAAGTTGAACTTTTCAGCACTTGTTTCGAAAAGTAACACTATTCAACATTTTTTTGATTTAAACGATTTATTGACGAAATACATGAAAATTTGACTTAAAATTTCACTCAATGGGTGTTTTTCAGAATTGCAAAAAATGTTGTATGGAACTCGTTGCAAAACTTGATTTTTTCAGCACTCGTCGTATTTATCCAACTCGGTGAACCTCGTTGGATAAATGTACGACTCGTGCTGAAAAAATCCTCTTTTTGCAACTTGTTGCATAAACTACTATTGAAAATGCGTAAATCCTTTATGTCACAAAAAAATAATGTCTAAAAATGAAAAAAAAAATGAGGTATTATTATGTCTTAAAAGAAGTAATATTAAACGTTTAAATTATACACCATTCAAATTTGAACATTTTTTTTACTGGGCAGATCGGAAAAGACCACAGACATTAGATAGAAAAAAATCAACATTAAAAAAAATTCTTCACATTTTTTAAATGTTTTATTAGTTGCACAACAGTGAATTAACATTGCATTTTGAGAAACCTTTTAACTTCTGATTGAACCTTAATTCTATCCATTGAGTATAAAGCAGACGCCTATATGCTACTGTAACCGATTGATCGATTATAAGAAAACAAATCTGACCCCTAGCGCAACTTATCTCAGGATTCTGCTGACATTATACCAGTTCACCTCGCCTAACGCAAGGCACAAGTATCTTTAATACGATGGGTATTTGCCGTATCATAAATAGTCATCATAATCGACTACCTCTCGTATATCCAAGGATATTGATCTCAGCACTTTGCGAAAGCGGTAAATTCTTACTGTGCATGGTTGTAGCAAAAAATATTCATATTTACTAATGGATGAATGCTATTGACCGGGTGCAGAGACTATTATAGCTGAATGAGCAACAAATCGCAATACAATCTGATAAATGGGTGCACCGTTTTGTCGCAGTGGCACGCAGTTTCTGTCAACAGCTTGTTACTTTTTCACTAGTTGATGGGGGCCCACTTCCTCACCCTAGTTCGACCACATATAGTAGGTTTATCCAATGATTTATACCGGATTTATCTGATTCCAGCTAAAGTGGCCACTCCATCATGATCGGTTGGGCAGCTGCTAATATTGTGACAATGTTGTGAGCAGCAAGAATTCAGCTACAAAATAACTGCCAGAATTCTTTCCACACATTTTAAGAACAGAACAATCAAAACAGTGCCCATTTTACCCCGCTGATCCCGATTGATTGATTAAGACTACCTCTGTTAGGAGTATAGGAGCAAACGTGTGGGTCATCGCGCGCGCTCACGCGTGCTGCTCTTCGTGGAAGAGCCCGAGACTGTCCAGCAGCCCGAGCCAGTGACGACTCTGACCTCTGACAATAACACCAACTGTGAAGTTGCGCCGTACCACTAAGCTGCTCTTGCACTTGAACGGCGGGTTCAACGGATCGATTTGAGGCTGCTGCTGCTGGTACTACCGTATACTGACTCTTTTATTGTTTAATTCGCTGCTCTCCACCCTGCGCGAAGATCCTTGAAATTTTTCTCTGGTGCTGCGTGGTCTGGCCTGGTCTGTCTGCAGGGTTCTCTGCAGGCAACTGACCCCTCGCGTGAGAGTGAAGTTATTATTTTTTGTTAAAGGTTGCATTGGTTAACTTCAGTTAAAAATTGACATTTTGATGGCTTATTTTTTTAAAATATATTTTGTTATTATGTTTCAGTTGTTACCAAATATTTCAACAATTTGATAGTTTTTGGAGTTTAATAAGATTATTTTGTTGGTTTGTTGATGTTGACAATTTAAATGTGCGACAAAAGGTCGAAAGACATAAGGTCCAATGGACAAAACGTCAAAAAGACAAAAGGTCGAATGTGAAAAAATTAAACATTATAAACTTCTAAAAAATATTGAAAAAAATATTTTCTTACAAACAAATCTGATTTTTTCTGTGAGGTTTATTCATCCTTTTATCCATCCATTTTTTAAATAAACAAAAAAGCTCAACTTCTTATTTTTTCTTAGTTTTAATTTTTTTGAAACCTATTCTTGAATGTCGTAATGATTTTGTGAAATATTCCATTCTTTCAAATATTAGCGGTTCTTCTTACTTTAACTACCTCTGAAATATTTTTGAAATTTTTGAAATTTTTATTTTATTTATAAAAATCGTTGGAATAGGTATTTTAGAGACTTTAACATTCTTTCAATTTTAAACAGTTTCGGAAAATGAAAAAGTGTTGCTTCTTAAATATTGTTGCAAGTTTTCTTTCATTGTTCAATCTATATTTCATGATCACAGTAGATCTTAAGTAAAATCTGACTTCAAAAACATAGATGCATATAAAAAAATCGATCGTATTTATTTATATTTTCAAAGAAACCTCGAATAAAATTGGGCTGTAGAGGGTTAAAAGTTAATATATATTAAATATTTTATGATAATTAATTTGCCTTAATTTGCGTATGCAAGTCAATATTCGATCTTCACGACATTCGTGTTCAATGCTCTTCACGGTCCAACCTTCGATTGAGTCATTTTCGCGATCGTCGTCGCCAAGCTGCCGCCGCTAGACCGGAGGATTCTTCCGCTTTATGGCCACAGCAACTTTTCTCGCCAACCCCCGAAAAAAGTCAACAAACCACTAATTGAGGGGCCGCAAAAGTTTCTGCGTGGGAAGACCCTCGTTTTTATCGCATCTTCACGTGCTAGAGGCAATAAATCACTTTGGTTGAGGTTAAAAATTATAATGCAAAATGTAAATATGTAATGAGGCACGACTTTATTAAATTTGGTCAAAAGCGATTACGGTGTTCAATACACCTGGAGAGGTTCTAAATTACCACCCTAGCCTAACTTTAGTCTTTAGACACATGCCTATCATTCAATCATTCGGATGAATTAACAAGTGACTGTCCGTCCAGTCCACACACACACACTTTACTCAACTCTGCTCTGGGGAACCACTTTTTGTCTGGCCCGCGTACAAATATGGCTTCAACCTGAGAGAGCCCACCCACGCAAAGCAGCAAAAAAAGGCGCGCACCGGTGATCGAGTTGATTTGAAAGATTCCGCGAGCTACCTGTTCGCTGTGTGTTCGATAATCTTAATTTTTGCACGAAGAAAAGTTGCCCCCGGCCATAAAGGACCGTTTTCTGCGTTTTAGTACGGGCAGGGTTGGATTATTAAGCAATTAGAATCACAGGTGTGTGTGCGTACGTGTGTGTGTGCGTTTGTGCTCAAAGTTTAATCAATTGGATGTGATGTGACTTAAGCCGCTAGTGACACACTTTGTGTCACAGCAAGTGGTGGACAGGGGTCCTAACCGAGTTGATTAACTTACTTGCGTAAATGAGTATGGTTTCTTATTACATCAGATTTGCAGGTCAGCCATTAGGGCCTGGTGATAGTTTCCCGTCGACGATTTCAGTAATTACAGCAGTATGATGTAATAGGACCTTTCAGTTTTGATTAATGTGAAACTTAAGTAAATCTACATAGATTCAGTGTAATTGATGCGGTGATTTTTTTTTTAACCTTGTGAAAAATATTCTTTTTGACGAACAAATGTTACTGAAGTTAAAAAATATGCAATAATGTATTTTACACTCAAAAGTGCAATACATTTTAAAGTCTCGAGCAAAAAAAAACCGTCCCGTTATCGTTTGCGTTCATCGTCCGGTAAGGTCGTTTGCATTTGTCCCCACCATAGCCAAGGCGGCGCAGCGCATCGTGCTGATTTTCAAAACAAAATATCATGTGTCGCGCCAATTTTAATGCCTTCGCTGGCGTCGTCGGAAGTTTTTTTGTATGTGCACCGGTTTGCACACTAAAAAAAATAATTTTATGCGAAAAATAGTATTTTTCCAAAAACTTTTTTTTTCATTTACAAATTCGTCATTAACTTATGGGACCATCCATAAACCACGTGGACACTTTTTTTGGGAATTTATTAACCCCCCCCCCCCCCTCTCCTTCGTGGACAGTTGTTCATACAAAAAAAAAACTTTTTTGTATGGATCGTGGACAATCGCCATACCCCCCTCCCCCCATAAAATGTCCACGTGTTTTATGGATGGTCCCTATGCCATTTTAACTGTGCAACAACAATCTGCTGCTAACCAACATGATCCTCAACTCAGCTGGAACTGCTCGTGGACAGAATGCCGGTGATATTTTGTAGGCCAAAACGGCTTCCTTATTTCCTGACAAGGTGCGTATGGTAATGGCGTTTTTTGTTGTTGTTGTTGTTTTGGTCTGTCGGCGAAATCCACCCCTCGTCTACTATTATAGTAGCACTAGCTTGATATCAGATTTTCATTCAAGTTTACATCAATACCATTGCCGTTAGACGATAAGCATCTGAATGAGCTGAACATGCTGGCTCAAAAAATCTATAATTTGCAGAATTGTGTATTTTTATAATCATGATAATTTATCAACTTTTGCCATAGCTCAAAAATTGCATTTTTTGTCATCTACAATTCAAAAATGAGATTTTTCGAAAATGATTATTTGCGCAATTCAGTTTTTTTTTGTGAAACATCCAACATTTTGGTAATTTTGGTAATTTCAGTCTTTTTGGTAGTTTTGGTAATTTGGTAATTTTGATATTTTTTTGTCATTTAGTAATTTTGATAATTTTTGAAGTTTTGATCACTATGATCATTTTGATCATTTTGAAAATTTTAAACATTTTTTTCATTTTGAACATTTTGAATATTTTGAGTATTTTGAACATTTTGAGTATTTTGAACATTTTGAACATTTTGAATATTTTGAACATTTTGAATATTTTGAACATTTTGAATATTTTGAATATTTTGAACAATTTGAACATTTTGATCATTTTTAAACTAGGCCTGCCCAACCTTTTTGGCTCAATTTTCAGATTTTTGATCGTCAAAATTACAATTGTTATTTTTTTCATGGTTTTTTTGACAGAATCGGTTCACAGATGACCAGTGAACATAACTTTTCCAAAAGTTTGCAAAAATATTTATACAAGTCGTTTTTATCTACGGGTAGCGGCCGTGGCTGACTGGTTATGGTGTTCGCTTTGTAAGTGAATGATTCTGGGTTCGATTCCCATCTGCCTCAAACGAGAATGTTAAGAACACAGAAATTTTAAATGATGAATAGGTCCTTTGGATTGGTAAGCAAAAATGCTAACCACTAGGCCATGACGACTTGGTGAGGATGGACTGGAATTAGGAAATAACCACGGCAAATAGTGTCCAGGGCATTCGTGGAAATACAATAGGGACGTGGCGTTACATCGTGCTGCCACCTGGTTTTTTTAAGTGCAAGAGTGTAAAAGTGCTGAGTCATCGTCTAAAAATATACGGCGTCCTATCTCGCCCAGCAAAATGAAGTCGATAAAGTAGTCGGTTTCGATGAGAAAAAGTGGAAAACGGGGTCTAAAAATAGCGACGCCATCCCCCTATGTCCCATCCCAGAGGGTCCCGGAGTACAAAACCTTCTTAGCATGGTGCTCCCAACGAATACAACCAAATCACGGAGCGTATGGTGGTGTGTCCCCACGCTTCTTCCTCCCCTGTCGATTCAGAATTGTGTTGTTGTTCGAACACTCAGTGCTCAAACTCAACCCAAATTACGAGTCATCTCTGCGATACGGCTTTACGCAGTAGGCCTGGCCGCTTTAACAGTTGTGATATTTCAATGCATTTCAATCCGATGGCGCACTACAAATGTTAATAAATGACAAGAAGAGTGTTAGGCATCATCTACCCTAAGGCACTCTCCAGGATCCCTTCGATAGATTGGCTGCGCTAGGGTCTGATTAGATTAGATTAGATTAGATTATACAAGTCGTTTTTATCTACATTTTACTTAAAAAATCAATCCGGCCCGCGGACTGGACCAATTTTTCACATAAAACATACATTAAACCAACTTGCAAAAATATTTTTTCAAACTTTTGGAAAAGTTATGTTCACTGGTCATCTGTGAACCGATTCCATCAAATAAACCATGAAAAAATGAACAAATGTAATTTTGACGATCAAATATATGAAAATTGAGCCATAAAGGTTGGGCAGGCCTGTTTTAAACATTTTGAACATTTTGAATCAATTTGAATATTTTTTTAATATCTTTATCTGAAATCGCAGATCGTTGTTTTGTTACTCGTTTCTTAACTCTCTACAACCCAACCCCGCCTCTAGGCGGGCTTCGATTTAAAAATTCACGAAAAATCAATTTTTCAACCAATTTTTGATCTTTGAAAAGCATTGGAAAGAAAAACTCTTTAAATTTAAGAAAATTCTAAGGTTGGAAGTGTGACTTGTTTTTTTTTGTGAATTTGCCAGTGTTTTTAAAAGTGTATTTTTTTCTGGGTCAACTTTTGCTGTAATTCTTATTACCATTTCCTCTAGATTATGTGAAAATAAGTATTTTTTTTGTAGAGTACCAGACTATGCCTCTAACCATTTTTTTTACAATTTAAATGATAATGATATCGTTCTGTAGCAGATTTTTTTTTAAAAACATGCAAAAAACTGCAAAAGTACCTGTAAAACATGAAAAAACTAGATAGGCAAAAGGTAATGATAGGAGGTGGTACAGTAAACCAAATACTATCAAAAACAAACATAAAATAAACAAAACAAATGCAAATTAAATTCTTAAAATGAAACAAGAAAATATAAAACAAGAGAAGTAAAGTTTTTCGTAGAACAAAATTTGCTCAATATGACCTCCTAAGCAGAGGAAAATAAAAATTTTCGAAAAAAGTTTGGGCAGTAGAGGGTTAATTTATGAGTATAACATGAGTAAGAGATGTTTGCCAACTCCGACTCCACAGCTTGCAAAACTGTTTTTTTTTTTCATTATTGTCAGGCGCCTTTTTAAAAAACGATATCCAAATATTGTATCGTTACTGCTAGCATCGATACCGATATAATATCTGCCACGTCAGATTGGTATGCAAATCAGTTAGGTTCATTGCAAGCATCAAACCATAAAAAAAAAACTCCTTTTATCTTTTTCAACCATAACGGGTTGATTGCCGACGGCAAACAAACAAAAAACCGCAAAGGCAAACATTTATCGGAGACGGAGCCTCATGTTTCCACCCCGAAATGAGCTCATGTAGAATATTGTTTTTGCTCATGTCATGTCTGGCGCGCTTCTTTGTCGGCCGCGGCCGACTCCGGAAGAACCACTTTCCTTATATGGGCCGGATTTTGAGTGTTCAGGAACCGTTGGCTCGGAGGCTTCGCAGCCCGGATTACCTGGCCACCTCTTAAGGTGCTAACGTTTTGGCAACAACGTTGTTTACACATAAACGAGCCGAATTGCCGAAATGGCTTATAATATAATAAATGATGATCCTGAGGCGGTGGCGCCATTTTAGTCTATTTCCGAGTTGATGTTTTGATTATTTTCATTAAATGGTGGGAAAGATATTTTGGCGGGATTTTAAGATTTAGAGCAACAAAAAAAAAGTTTTAAATACAATCAATATGCATTTCCACTTACGTTTCGAACAAGTTTTCTAAAGATTACCGTAAACCGGGGTGACATTGATAGGATTTCAATTTAATTTTGGAATATTTTCCAACTGGTAAGGGTTTTCTTAAGACTATTATTTTTAAAACATGTACTCGGGTAGGCCACACAAGGTTCATGAACTCTTTTTGGAAAAAAAGTTTTTTCAATAGTGTTTAAAAAAATAGTTGCGATGAAAATTCTTATTTTGAATAAAGGGGGGAATAAGACTTTCAAGTTTTTGTTGTTTAATCAGGTTAAAGGTGCTCAAATTTTATTTTTGCGTCGAATGTACCATCGCTAAGGTTGCTGATATAATTTTAAACAAAAAATCAATGTTTATATTTAGTTAACTAAGTTTATAAGCTTTTTAACAAAATACATATGGGTCATTCCATCTGAAGCGGAACAGCATTTGAAAATTACCCTCTCCGATCCTGCTCAAATTTGGCAGAGCTGTTGATACTATCAAAACATGCAAGAATCCCGAATTTCATCCAAATCGGACCACCCCCTCCATTTTTGTACCTCCCCAAAAAATCGACTTTTTGGCGATTTTTGGCCAAACCTCCTAGTTTCAAACGGCGATAGCTCAGGAACCACAAATCTCAGAAGGTCGGTCTCAGACTCAATTTTGAAGGAAATTGGACGTAGAATCCATTTCCGTGATCAAAATGTTGATTAATTTATTTTTTCTACCTGTATTGCGCAATTGAAAATTTCAAACGGCCGTATCTCAAAACACCCCAACTTATATTTTTTATTTGACCTCACCATCGTGTTCCCCGGCCAATTTTACATAAGAATCACCTATCGACAGAAATGAATATGTTTCGTTCCAGAGATATCGAATTTTAAAGTTTTGTGTTTTCGAGATTACCTGCATCAGCTTCATTCGCCGCATCTGCTAGAAGCACACAGGCGGGCTGATCAATAACTGCTACCTGGCCATTTATTAAAATAATATTTCATCATAAATAATCTTCATCAAATTGAGCAAAAATTAACTGTATAACACTGTAGGAAACTGAAGTTTAATCGCAAATGTTTATCTGCTCAAAAAAATTAATGCAGTGAATTTCTGTGCTAACCCACTGGACAGAGCAATGACGACACACAGTAAAGGGCAGAATTGGATTCCGACGGAGCGAGAGGAAAATGCAATTCTCGGATTAGTTTTCAAAAAGCCGTAAGAGCCATTGTTAAACAAAGTCCTTTTTGCATCGGTATTCGACCTACTTACGAAAAACCAATATCAAAATGTTCGAGATTGTTCATCTACAAGTCCTTCAAGTGCCCCAAACTTAAAATAAATGAAATTTTGTTTCATTTTCTAGAAAAAACGAAAATTAGTGTCAAAGGTCACAATGGCTCTTACGGCTTTTTAAAAACTCATCCGAGAATTAATCTTGTTAGTAACACTGAAAAATAAGTGCACGATACATTATTGAGTAAAAATATGAATTAAAATGAATAAAATTTGTTGATACGTTGTACTCTAGTGAAGGACGATCACAAAGAGTAGGAAAAGGATTTCTGGAATGTATAAAACTGAAAAATGTAAGAAAATCACAAAGTTTGATCTGCTGCAAAGCGGCTAATTCTCCAAATTAAGTTGCGATGATTTCGACACCGTCCGAACAACAGTGTTTTTTTCACCTATCATTCTTGGATTCTTGGAACACAATACGGCTGCTGTCCTCACGTATAAGGATTTTTTTAATTAAATGTACCTTGACCAAAATCATATTTTAATGAAATGGAGCTGGCTCACTATATAAAAATTGATTTAATATGATCAATCTAAACCATAAATCAGAACTATGATAAAGTGTCAATAATAAACTATAATAATAATAATAATAAAGCAGGTTTTGGGGTTTTTGCTGAATGGCACTATTTTGCTCCACTTCATTAATTTTTTTGAGCAGATAAACATTTGCGATTAAACTTCAGTTTCCTACAGTATTATACAGTTAATTTTTGCTCAATTTGATGAAGATTTTTTATGATGAAATATTATTTCAATAAATGGCCAGGTAGCAGTTATTGATCAGCCCGCCTGTGTGCTTCTAGCAGATGCGGCGAATGAAGCTGATGTAGGTAATCTCGAAAACACAAAACTTTAAAATTCGATATCTCTGGAACGAAACATATTCATTTCTGTCGATAGGTGATTCTTATGTAAAATTGGCCGGAGAACACGATGGTGAGGTAAAATAAAAAATATAAGTTGGGGTGTTTTGAGATACGGCCGTTTAATGTTTTCAATTGCGCAATACAGGTAGAAAAAATAAATTAATCAACATTATGATCACGGAAATGGATTCTACGTCCGATTTCCTTTAAAATTGAGTCCAAGAACGACCTTCTGAGATTTGTGGTTCCTGAGCTATCGCCGTTTGAAACTAGGAGGTTTGGCCAAAAATCGCCAAAAAGTCAATTTTTTGGGGAGGTACAAAAATGGAGGGGGTGGTCCGATTTGGATGAAATTCGGGATTCTTGCATGTTTTGATAGTATCAACAGCTCAGCCAAATTTGAGCAGGATCGGAGAGGGTAATTTTCAAATTTGCACTTTTTCGTGCACAGTTGAGATGGAATGACCCATATACAGTTTAGTTAAAATTGCTAAAAAGTCAGAATTTTGCCTGAAATTTGTTAAAAATAGTTTTGTTTGTAAAATTATCATTTCCTATTGCATTTTAAACTGAATTCGAAGCACGAATCAAAAATTTTCACATTTTGTATAAAAATTGTTTTACTGAAAATGCCTTAAAATTTAGAAATTTTATTTAATTATGTTTCAAAAACACACAATTTTTGCCTTCCTCACCTTAGGGGTCGTGCATAAACCACGTGGCCTTTTTTTGGAGAATTTTTGACCCCCCCTCCCCCCTCATGGTTTTTCGTGTTTTCTCGCCAACCCTCCCCCCCCCCCCTATATGACCACGTGGCTTTTTCCTCCAAGGTGAAAAATCTTTAAAAAAAAAACAAAATAAGTATAGATTTCAAAAATGTTTATCCACAAACACCACCGTCAGTGGTGGTGACTTTTGGTCAAAAAACGATATTACTGTTGTTATTTTAACGCAATAAAAACATTTCAAATTATATCGAAATAAATATTGTTGGGGAATGCTCCTGAATTTACCAACATTTTCCCAGAAAATGGCTAGTATAATCACACCGTTCATAAATGCCAATCGTTTTAAAATTAACTCAAACTCACTCTTTAGAGGGGGTGACATTGGGTCAAACAGAAAACATTTTAATTTGTGTAGGTGCTGTAACACCATTAAAACCAATTTAATAATATATAAAAAAAAACAGAAATTCACTTAAAAGAGTGAATAAAGTATGATATCACAAAGTTTAAGGTAAATAATAACAGTATAACAATTTGTTGAAATGGTACAGAAAGTAAAAAATACTCACAAAAAAACAAGCAACTTAGTAAAACATATGTATTCAAAATTTTTGAAAATATTGATTTCGAAAAAATTGGAAAATTTCTCGAAAGTTTTATTTATAAACATTGAAAATCGCACCATTAGTTGCTGAGATATCGACATAAGAAAATTATGGGTTGTTTGGGTAGTAAACATCCATTTTTCTGTTTTAAAATCTTTGCATGGCAATATCTGAGAAACAAAGCAACAAAGAATTTTCTCAGCATATCAAATTTTTTTTTTCAAAATTAGGCAAACTTGGGAACGATTTTTTTAAATTAATAACTGCAACTAATTTTTTTAAAAAAGTTACCTAAAAATAGCTATAACTTGAAAACGGTGCACTTTATGAAAATTTCACTAAGGTAATTTTAGATTGCAAATTTGATTTTACATCGAAAAATAAAATTGAAATTAAGTTGCGGTCAATATTTCGATTCAGTATTGATTCAAAAATTCATAACTCAAACAACGATTTTTTGCCCGTTCTGAAAATTTCTGAAAAGTTGGCAAAATTTAAAAAAAAATAGAAATAGTGTTTTTTTTTGCAAATCATGTTTTAGAGACAAAAAGTGAAATTAAAAATCAGCAAAGTAAATTACCATTTATCATTATTTTCAGTGTAGTCCTTATCCATACCTACAAATTTGCCGAAGACACCAAATCGACCAAAAATGTCTTCTAAAGAAACAGATTTTTTTAATTTTCATTGCTGCCAAATTTGTATGGAAAACTATATGGACGAACTAATTATGCAAAATGGCTTGGGCACCAAAAAAGGTTTCAGACGGATTAAAAAAATCAAAAAATTAAAATTTAATAATAAAGACAGATTTTGTATAGAATTGCTCGAAAATCGATTTCGTGTCTTTGGAAAAGTTGTAGACAACGCGCTAGAAATCATTATTTTAGTCATGGACATCCAAATTGTTTAAGTCTTACTCTTACTTTAAATTGATTTTGCTATCGACTACGTGTTTTGATAAATTTAAAAAAGATTGAACTAAAATTTGGAATTTATTTCACATTTTTTTTCTTCAGTTGTTTAAATAGGCAATTATCTACGATTTAAGATTTTTGATCCAACTTTTGGTTGGAGATATTACCTCAAAATAAATACAAAAAAATAATAAATAAGATAATTTTTCAAGCGAGTTGAAAGTACCGTTCCATATTTTTTAATGAATTTTATTTATGTTATTTATTTATGCCGTCAAGCATTGAATTGAAATTTAATTAAAATTAAGTGACTCTTTAAAACTTTTAAGTTATTATTTTAATGTGTCTATATATTTGAGTGGTTTTATCTCAAATATGAAGTTGAGGGTATAGTATATTTTCTCAGCTTAAAGAAAAACTAATATTTTCAGGAAAGGCCCCTATTTTTTTAATCTTTAAATTAATTGAGAAACAAAAACAATGTTTGCTTGAAGCTCGTTTTTTTTCTCTAAAAATCTAAAATGTTTGCCCATGTTTCTCTTTGGCTCAAGAGATGGTCCCTATTAACATAAAAAAAAAACAAAAAAAAATACCTACAACTTTGACGATGGATAGTAATCGTGTATTTTATGAAATGTTATGTAATATAACAATCCGAATTGTGTAACCCATGAAATAAGGAATATATTTTAGACCAAAATGTTCATCAATTTTTTTGGTGAATCTTAAAGTATGTATCGTTCGTTTTTTCGTTACTGGTTTTTTTTTAATGTTAGACGTTTCACTTGCAAATGAGGTAGTGAAACTGAAATTTTGCGCGATAATCCTGAAATTGGGGTTTTAAGTTTCTTTGTACTTAAAAAATATTGCATGAGAGAGGAGATACAAGATATCTTGAGTTTGTTTTAAGTGTCAAAAGGAAATCTTTCGATTAAGATTCTTCGATCACTTATAGGACCAGCTACGATAATTAGCTAAGATCTGAGATTTTGAAAAAAAAAATTTCGCATAAAATCATTTTTAGACACTTTATTTATAATACATATTTAGTTTTTTGCCTTGTTACGAAAATCTTATAAAATTGTCAGCAATATTTATTTTTTAAGTTGTTCCAAAATAGAACTATCGAAGACTACATCTACTTTCAATGCAAATTTGCAAGCACATTTTTAGCTACTTGATACCATCAACAAAAAAATGAAATTGTGTTTGCATTTTGGTACGCATTTTTTAGGGTATTTTAACTTTGGATACTGTCATTTTATTTTTTAACAGCTTTTAAACTTTTGCAAAACGTAGTTACATGAGTATTAAAAAGTGTACATTCAATTACAGGCTCAAAGTATTGATATGAATCTGCCGAAATATATAATTCAATATTGAATTGGAAAATATTATGACATTGAAATATAAGTAATAATTTTAAACACAATAATTAAATGGTTTTGAAGTGTAACAAAAAACGTATGCATATAAGTAAATTTAAAGCGCGTATTTTTTTGTTTTTTTTTTAAGAAAAGATTTTTTTTAAAGGCCACGTGGTCAGCCGTCGATCCCCCCCCTCCCCCTCATGGCTTTTCATGGTTTTTTTCGGTCAGATTTTGGACCCCCTCCCCCCCCCCCCCCTAAGGAGACCACGTGGTTTATGCACGACCCCTTACTGAGGAAAGGCTATAAAAGCACTCGAAAAATGAACTTCTTAATTCGACCTCGTAGACCCACCTTCACGTATACCTATCGACTCAGAATCATGTTCTGAGCAAATGTCTGTGTGGATGTGTGTAGGTGGGTTGACAAAAAAATTGTCACTCGATTATCTCCGGACTGGATGAACGGATTTTGACCGTTTAGTCTCATTCGATCCGTCTTGGGGTCCCATAGGTCTCTATTTAAAATCAGCAAGTTTAGTTAAGTACTTCAAAAGTTATGCTAAAAAAACGATTTTGGCGTATGTCCGGAAGATTGTAAAAAGGGTGGTTTTTGCAAGAAACCCTATCATGTTATACATTTTCAGAAAGGCATTAAAAAGACCTTTCCAATGAGCCCCAAACATTGCAGATCTGACAACCCTATCAAAAGTTATTAGCACTTAAGTGTTATTTATACACTTTTTCGAGGCCGGATCTCAGATATTTCAGTAAAAATGATGTCCGGGTCCATCATGCGACCCATCGTTAGTTAGATAATTGAAAGACCTTTCAAATGAGCCTAAAACATCAAGGATCTGACAACCCTATCAAAAGTTATTGGCACTTAAGTGTTATTTATATACTTTCTGGAGGCCGGATCTGAGATATTGTGATAAAAATATTGTCTGAATCTTCCATGTGAACTTTCGTTGGATAGGTTTTTTTTTCACAGACCTTGCCGATGAGCCAGAAAAATTGAAGGTCTGCGAACCCTATCAAAAGAAATCAGTAATAAAATTGATTTGTTAAACATGTTAAGGGAATGTTGCAATTTTTACTGAATGTATTGACTTTATGAATGTGAGGAAGGCACCAACCACCTAAAGGTGGATTAAGTATCGTTTTATTATTTGTTAACTTCGTTTACTTTCTCCTAGTGTAAAATTGTCCGAAGAATCCGAAAATGAATTCCGCGGAAAAACGCGTTTTTCAATTTGAAATCATGTTCATTGAGAAAATCATGACACTTTAAGAATATGAAAATAATTCTATTCATCAACGTTTTCTTAATTATTGTTAACTAACTTTTAAAACTTTTCAAAATTTAATGAAAGCTTCTTCTAGAAATACCTTGAACCTTTCTCTACTCTGGTCAGTATGATTCCATGCGATTCCGTACGTATTTTATTTGTACTCTTCATTTTGCGAAAAAAACTGAAACCTATCAAACTCACCCCGTTTTACGGTACCAAATTTACACCCTCATCGATCCGCTGTTGATACTGCACTATACACTTCCACACTTATCTCCGCGCGCTAAAAGTTCAAACTAATCAGCCAGCAACGAACGCGGCGCCAAACAGGGCCGGCTTAATCGATACCCGTTTTGATTGGCTGATTTCGCCAATCTAAGAAGTTCGTCGCTGCTCGTCGAGTCTCGTCTCGCACCATGATAGGATAGGCGCGGTCTTTGTCGTCGGTTCATAAACCGATCCAAATAAAAACAGGGTCACACTCCACGCTGCGTCTGATGGATGAACCCAGGGAGAAATTTGCGCGGGTGTAATCCGTTCGAGCCGGCTTTGTGGTGATGGTTCAGAGACCCCACGAGGAAGGTCCGCGGGTGGACGTGTTGACACTGCTCAACATGGTCCCCGGAGGGGGTCGTCCATATATGGTGGCCTAAAATACGACCCGATCAGATCTCGATGTTTTGGCACGTAAAAACACATCACAGAAAAATAAAATAAAATTAATTTCCAGATTTTAATTTTTAACTGTGCCTCGTGAGTCATCTGCACGTGAAGATTAATCTTCACCCGGAGCAGAAGCACTCAGAGTTGAGTAAGTTCTCAGTCGCGGAACCCTCGGTATAAGTCGTCGGCGCAAGAGTTGGATGCCCTAAAGAGGAAGTAAACGAGCGAGCGGGTTCGAGGAAGAGACGCGTGAGCGCGCCAAAACGACCTTGACCGTCGCTGGATAGTTTATTTAACGGCGTCGGTGGCGCCGTCACCATACGTATACGACGACGACGACGTCCTCCTTAACGTCCCGTTGCTCGCTCAACATTGGCACGCGAGTTTACTACGGTGCAGTGGGGCGGGTTTGGATGTTTAGGAATATTTTAATTAAAAAAAAAAATTTCATACAGATTTCCATACAAACATGAAGTCTAATTATTTGAAAATATGCATCTTCACACTCAGATTTCTTTTAACCAAACTCGGTAAAGTTTACCGAATTTTCAACTGATGAACAGTTCGGTAAACTGAAACTTACCGAAATTCGGTAATGAAGTTCATTATTGTTCATCATGCAACCGAAAATCTAAGTGTGTTTATTATTATTATACAATGCAATGGTTTGGTTTACTCTAAAGTTTTCCACCATTCTTATGTAATATTCCGGGATATTGGCAAAGCCTTTTGGTCCAAAAGTTGCTAGGTTATGCGTAAAATATTACTCTTCTCATTGAAAAGTGCCAGCGACAAAATTGGGCGAAAAGTTCATCGCCCGGAGATCGCGAGTTGGCGCGAGCGAATGAACACCGCGAAAAAAGATTCGGGGGTGCATTGGGGTTAAATGATTATTTCGTTATTCGGTTTAATTAGAAAATAATAATTTTTTCGTAAATATCGCTACTTTGATGCGATGTAATTAATTTTTACAGTAAATTAGGCATTGTTACATCAAATTTTACCTTTCAAACGCACTAGAATGGCCAAATTTTAAAACAACAATGTTTGCCAATTTGACCATTTTACCCCCAATTCCCCTTGTAGAACAAAAGAAAAGTTCATCCGCGAACTGTCAGCAGCACGCTGTTTTGTTTGCTAGATCAACATTTGGAAATGTCGAACGTTGAAGGAAATCGCTCAAAAAATGGAAATTAACCGATTTCAAATGTTTTGGCCGCAAATGAAAGGTAAGGGTGGCTAATTTTTGATTCCGATCTGTAAAACTTGTTCTGGCGAGGGTTCTGGGCACTGCGGCAATCGATTTTAACGGCGGGTTGCTTCCGGTTGCATTTAATTTGCGGAGAAGGTTTTTCAATCCACCAGGGGCTTATTCGAGGGCAACAGTTTCGGTAATCCGGAACTTCCGGTAAGTTTAATATTTGCAGTGTTTAGCATGAAAAACAAACTTAGACTATTGAATACAAAATAACGCCTCATTTTTCTGTTTGTATGTTGTTGTGCAGGTTTGGTTTCAAATATTTCGTTTGATATGTTTCAATTGGGTCCTAAAGTGAAGCTTAAATTTGTGATATTATTGTTCACAACGATAAAGCTTATATTTCTGAGTACAATGACACTTTGTACGACCGAGAAAGATTTGAAATCGATTTTTAAATCGAAATTTGAAAAAAAAATCGTGGCCCTTCTTGACAAAAAGGTCCTACTTCACAGCTCGTTCTACGCGGACCTTAGTGGATTCATCGAAAAAAATGTTGTCCTGTCCTATTTTTTGCATTTAAATGAAAAAAGTGATCAGAGATGGTTTTTAATCTGTTTTTTACCGTTGAACATAACAATTGACTTAGGGCTTTAGGACCCTATTGTCCGCCATTACGGGGTTTGTTTTCCGGTACCCCCTGAGATCATGCGTGATCAATGGACGTCTATATGCAGCAATTCCCCACGACGAAAACAGCATGAAAAAACAAAAGTGCTCGGATCGGGCTCAAAATTTTTCTGAGGGTTCCCTGGCCGAAATAATTCGACCCGTATTTTTTTGTTTGGCCATTAGGGTGACCTACGCCGTGTTAGGGTGGTCTGAAAAATGGAAATTTTCGTCGATTTTCGCAAAAACCATTTTTTTCGAAAAATCATAACTCCTCGCCATTTTAACCGATTTCAATTGTCTTATACGCAAATGGAAGGTGATAAGTTGGTGATAAGAAAAATAGTAAGAAGTTTAAAAAATCTAGCCTAACATATGAAAAGGGCGTATGAAACTTTAAAATACCGTTTTGACGGTGTCTGAACCAAAGAGCTTATGTCTGGAAATATTTTTAGCGGATTTCCCGGACATTTTTACGTAACATACCAAAAAATGGGAGGAGTTCATTAAGGGACCATCCACAAACTACGTGGACACTTTTTTGGAAAACCCAAACCCCCCCTCCCCCTCGTGAACAATTATCCATACAAAAAAACTTTTTTGTATGGAGCATGGACAATCGCCATACCTCGCTCCCCTAAATTGTCCACGTGGTTTATGGATGGTCCCTAACAGGATTACGAGATATGATTTTTTGAAAATAAAATCCGTGTTTTTTGACGCGCCGCGCGCAAAAACCGGAGAATGCCGAAATTGGCAAAAAAACAACTTTTTTCACTAAAACTGCGATAACTTTAAAATTTCAGCGATGACCTATACTGCCCATGTTCGCATAAATGTCCCATATGCAAAAACAGCAAGCTGAGAAAAACGCATTTGAAGTTTGTCCCACACATAAGGTTACGTGTTAAGTTTTCATGAAAAAACTTGATTTCCTCCTGATTTCTAGAACAAAGTATTGGATGTTACAGGCTTTTCTGAAAGATCTCGCGATTCTGAACAAAACTGCACCACTAACTCAAAACCGATGAAAATGCATATGGGACATTTATGCGATCAGGGGCAGTATAGATGTTTGGGGATCAAAACTGTTTTAATTAAAAGACGCAACTTTTGCCCAGTCACGAAATTTTCTAGCAGAGCTGATTCTGCCAGAATCCTGCTAGAACGGTGGAACATTTTTGCTAGAATGCTGTAAGAATATCCAGCTCTGTAAGAACTCTGCTAGAATCCTGCTAGAACGTCGTGACTGGGTGGTACCCAGACATGTCATCGTTGAAATTTTGAAGTTATCGCAGTTTTAGTGAAAAAAGATGATTTTTTGCAAATTTCGTCATTCTCCGGTTTTTGCGCGCGGCGCGTCGAAGAACACGGATTTTATTTTCAAAAAATCATATCTTGGAATCCTGTTAATGAACTCCTCCCATTTTTCAGTATGTTATGTAAAAATGTCCGGGGAATCCGATAAAAATATTTCCAGACATAGGCTCTTTGGTCCAGACACCGTCAAAACGGCATTTTAAAGTTTCATACGCCATTTCCATACGTTAGGCTAGATTTTTGAAACTTCTTACTATTTTTCTTTGACAGGCTAACTTATCACCTTTCATTTGCGCATAAGACAATTGAAATCGGTTAAAATGGCGAGGAGTTATGATTTTTCGAAAAAAGTGGTTAGCCTAAGTTTGTTTTTCATGCTAAACACTGCAAATATTAAACTTACCGGAAGTTCCGGATTACCGAAACTGTTGCCCCCGAATAAGCCCCTGGTGGATTGAAAAACCTTCTCCGCAAATTAAATGCAACCGGAAGCAACCCGCCGTTAAAATCGATTGCCGCAGTGCCCAGAACCCTCGCCAGAACAAGTTTTACAGATCGGAATAAAAAATTAGCCACGCTTACCTTTCATTTGCGGCCAAAACATTTGAAATCGGTTAATTTCCATTTTTTGAGCGATTTCCTTCAACGTTCGACATTTCCAAATGTTGATCTAGCAAACAAAACAGCGTGCTGCTGACAGTTCGCGGATGAACTTTTCTTTTGTTCTACAAGGGGAATTGGGGGTAAAATGGTCAAATTGGCAAACATTGTTGTTTTAAAATTTGGCCATTCTAGTGCGTTTGAAAGGTAAAATTTGATGTAACAATGCCTAATTTACTGTAAAAATTAATTACATCGCATCAAAGTAGCGATATTTACGAAAAAATTATTATTTTCTAATTAAACCGAATAACGAAATAATCATTTAACCCCAATGCACCCCCGAATCTTTTTTCGCGGTGTTCATTCGCTCGCGCCAACTCGCGATCTCCGGGCGATGAACTTTTCGCCCAATTTTGTCGCTGGCACTTTTCAATGAGAAGAGTAATATATTAGTTGTATGCTAATATGCAGTTAAGAAAAAACATAAGCTGTTTTTAAGAAGAAAAAAAAACGGATTTTTATTAATGTCGTAGATGGTGTCTTTCACTTTTGGGGCTTCTACAAATAACACAAAAAACATGCTATTATTGAAATGTTCTGAATCAAGATTTGAATGTTTTTCTAAAACAAGATGTTTTTACTGAATTCCGTAGTTGAAAAATAGGTTAAGTTTAGATCGGTACACCATCTGTCAAAATGAACAAAATTTTACCGAGTTTCGGTTGTACGATGAACAATAATGAACTTTGTTACCGAATTTCGGTAATTTTTAACCGAATTCGTAATTTTCGGTTTACCGAACCGTTCAGCAAGTGAAAATTCGGTAGAAAAATCTAAGTGTGTAATTATAATATAGAACCTTCCTAATTTACACCTTCGAAATTTACACATTTTTTTTACTGTGTACCAAAATAAAAAAGCAGGCTTAAGGCCTAAGCACAGCTGTGTCAAAATAGCACAACTTTACGGTACTCCGCAGGTCAGTATCTCAGCTGCGCGCTACGGGTCACGTCTCGCCGAGAGAAATATGAGTTTATGCCCTTATATGTGACACAACAACAGCAACAACAATATCTACAACACAAGATAGCAAACGTTATTTTGCCGCCACGGAGGATGTCGCCTGTCCGTTTGAACCACGCCGGAAGCTTGAATGTTGGGCTTAGAGGCATGTATTTTTTTTTTTTTTTGCTCACTCAATCCTATCATGATGGACAAATTACCTGGTCACGATTGTCGCGGCGACGCGCGGGGATCAAGCATTTGCGATTTATATGGTAATTGATAAATTGATTATTATGAGCCAATGAGCCACAATGGAAGTCCGTTGACCACAGTGCTAATGTAACCTTGAAGGCTTTCGATCACGGTTATGAAAAGCAGTTGGTTTTGTTTCAAGTGTGTTTAACTGCCCACGTGCACTCAACCTTGTCACGGTCCGTAATATGATCGTGACGTCTAAACGATCCCGTTCATATCATATGACGTTTTTGAGTGATTCACTGGTCACAATAGGTCATCCGCCATGCACAATAGAGATTTGCTCCAACTTGGTTGTGAATCCATGATATGCAACAGCGAAGAATGTCACTCCACACGGGCATAATAGAACCTTTTACGACGTAAACCGACGATTGACGTCAAGGTGTTCCAAACACTATTGCACGTTGCATTCACAACACTGTTGGCCAAGTTCTACGCTACACGGCACGGGTCCGGGGGATGATTCATTCACAACAGAGATATGACGAGATATTCACCGGTTGAGGAATTTCCATCCGACAGCACCAGCTAAGCCAAGTAACAACAATACCAGTATATCTACTACACATGGAAAGAGGCACCAAATATGTAAATATGATTTGGATGAGGTCTTGGAACAGCTCTGAACAGCTATTTGTGAAATAATTGCTCAACAGTCAGGGTGAACCCGCGGCTCAAGCTATAGGTGCTCTCTTATCAATCGTGAGAACTAGCCGTTTTAATGCTTTTTTTATGTTTGGCAGAAGAAAAAAGGTTAAAATCGTAGTGCTAAAATACAAAAAGTTCTTAAAACAGTTTAAACATAGCAAGCACCAATCATGAAATAAGTGCACAGGAAAACAAAAGTGTTCAGTGAACTGATTGTTGCAAACAATAACAAGCAAAAAGTTAAGCCGAATCCGCAGACATCAACCAGCCAGACAGAGGAAGAAAATTACGCGCAATTATCAGCCATGACCACGCTGCTGAAAAATGTCACCAACAGCATCTGGCACGCGTTCAACACCCTCCAGCAGGACGGCTCCGGGTTCGTGGGGAAGTCGAAACTTAAGGTGAGTGGATTATTGTATGTTTTAAGTTGCAATTTTACAAGGTAGAATCAAAAACATTCAAGATGATCCCCCTAGAATGCTTCGAGACCACTTTGTAGCATTGAAAGTGTTAAATTTTGAATTAGTCAAATAAGATTTGTTTTGTGTTTTGAAATTAGAATTACATGTTATTTTTCATTGAAATTAGCAATCAACATTTTAAAACACATTCTCCTACGACAAAAGTTGATTTAAAATTCTAAAATTCTCAAAATGCTTAAAATTCTCATAATGCTAAAAATTCTCAAAATTCTCCATATTCTTAAAATTCTCAAAATTCTCAAAATTTTAAAAATTCTCAAAATTCGCAAAATTCTCGAAATTCTTAAAATTCTCAAAATTGACAACATTGAAAGTTTTAAATTTTGAATTAATCAAATTAGTTTTTTTTGTATTTTGAAATCAGAAATACATGTTATTTTTCATTGAAATTAGCAACCAACCATTTAAAACACATTCTCCTACGACAAAAGCTGATTTAAAATTCTAAAATTTTCAAAACTCTCAACATTCTAAAAAATCTTAAAATTCTCAAAATTCTCGAAATTCTCAAAATTATCAAAATTTTGAAAACTCTCAATACTCAATATACTCTCTAATACTCTCAAAAATCTCAAAAATCTCAAAAATCTCTAAATTCTCTAAATTCTCTAAATTCTCAAAATTCTCTAAATTCTTTAAATTCTCAAAATTCTCAAAGTTCTCAAAATTCTTTAAATTCTCAAAATTCTCTAAATTCTCTAAATTCTCTAAATTATCTAAATTCTTTAAATTCTCAAAATTCTCAAAGTTCTCAAAATTCTTTAAATTCTTTAAATTCTCAAAATTCTAAAATTTTCAAAAATTTTAACATTCTTAAAATTCTCAAAATTCTAAAAAATCTCAAAATTCTAAAATTTTAAAATTCTAAAATTTTAAAATTCTAAGATTCCCAAAATTCTCAAAATTTTCAAAATTCTCAAAAATATTCTGATTCTAAAATTCTAAATGTTATGTTTAATGATATCTGAATTTTTGTGTGTTCTTGTTGTAAGATTTCACAAAAGTTTGTATAATTTATATAATTAAAAATATACTTCTTGAAATTGTATAATATGTATTAAGGTTTCTGGAACAACATTTTTGGTCATCTCGAGAGGTCAAGGGAAGTCTTGGAATGTTTTATTGTAAATCATTAACACCCTTTCTCCCTTCCCCTTCCAGGTCCTCACGGCCAACATCGCCACCCTGTTGGATCTGTACGGCGTCGAGCGTGGCCTGGACCACTACCGATCCACGCCGACGCTCAACTTTGACCACTACCTCTACTACCTCGGGCAGGAAGTGTTCTCCTCACTGTCCGCCGAGTTGCCCCTGTCCCTGCTGCGGAACTACGAAACCAAAATCGACGAGGTGTGCTGGCTGGTTTGCCACAAAGACTTTCACATGAACGATGCGTACTACAACGAGGAAGCGGTCTACCAGCTGTTTCGGATCTTCTGTATGATGGCGGATTTGTACAACGATGATCTGGACGACAACCAGTTTACGGTCAAGATCCACCCGTCGGAGGCGTTGATCGTGGTGAAGCAATTGCTCAACTCACTCGGTTTGGACTACAACAACGAGGAAAAGTACGACTACCTGAAGAAGTCGGACGACAGTCTGGAGTTTAACGAGTTTCTGGAGATTTTGAGATTCAAAGACTATGACAAGGTGAACGATTACGTAGCATCGATCTGCGAGGCGATCGGAGACATCTATCAGACGCTGATCATGGACGTGGTGAAGAAGGGTTATCTGTTCAGGCGAGGATATGTGCTTCCCACGTTCAGGGAGTACTTTTTCGTTCTGCAGCCATGTGAGTTGACTTATTACAAACACCACACGGATCGTGAAGTGTGCGGCACGATCGCACTCAACTCCAGGTTCATGGTTAAGCCAAGCATTTCGTCCTCGGGGAAGATCGAGCGAATTCAAAAGTTCACACTAGTCTCAGGCGATCGAACGTTCGAGCTGGGCGCGCAGGATCACAAGACACGTCTCCAGTGGATCTCGGCACTGCAGTTGGCCATTACGTACTCAACGGGTAGAGAAGGTTTCCAGCGGGACGCCGTCAACCGGAGGAAGCAACAGCGTGAGTTGGAGGCCAGAAAGCGTCAGGAAGAGGAACAGCTACGTAGCATCCACCTCAGGCAACTTCAGGAAACCAACGTACAGTTGGAACAGGAAAAGCTGGCCCGTTTGGCCGCGGAATCACAGGCTCGACAGTACGAAGCGGTCGCGCGGGAAGACTCTCGCCGAGTGGCCGAACTAGAGGACGTGAAGCTGTGCTTGGAGAAAATGCTCGAAGATGAAATTCAAGCCAAACGCGACGAGGAGATTGTCCGGGCGCTGCAAGCCCGCGTTCTGGCTGAAGAGTGGGAAAAACGTGAAGAGCTCGAACAGCTGCAGATTGAGCAGAAAAACCTGCTCGAACTGGAACGACAAAAACGCATCGAGTTCGAGCACCGCCAGCAGGAGAACGAGTCACGCTTCCGGGACGCCGAACAGAAGCTGCGCCAGCTCGAGGATGAACGCAAAAAGCTCGACCGGGAGCTGAAGATGGCCCGCCAAAAGATCACACTGTCCGAGGAGAACAAGGGTATTGTCGAGGCGAAATTACAAGTAGGTTCTCCCCAAATATCTACACAAAGCTATACTAAAGTAATTCTTTCATTTTAGGCCATGGCTCCGACGTACCGCAAGGCACCAGACTTTATGATCCGCCGAACGCAGTCCTTTGTGGCGTCCGATCGGCCTGTGGTGGTGGCCGTCCCGCGCTGATTCCATCCAACAGAAGGTTCTCGAGTCCTCGAGCAGTGCCAGTATAAACTCTTGCTTTACGTTAATGGGCGCGCACTAGGCAGAGATTCCTAGGCAGGGACGCGTTCTTTCCGTTCTGGTGTAAATTATTAAATTATTGTTCGTTCGAATCTATGTGTATTTAGCAGTAAGAAATGCAAAACGTTTTATTACTTTGTCAACGGTGCCCAACTAACTCGTTTTTTACGTGCAGCAATATTTAGGAAATTATGCCACAAAAAGAACAAAAAACATTCCATTTTAACACTCAAACTGTAGTATTTTCTGTAAATTGTGATAATTTCAATCCTTAGGGCATCTCCATCGCTGTGGTTTGATTTTACGATTTTAGATTTTCACTTTTTGTATTTAAAATAAAATATGCTTTAGTGTTTTAAATGCTTTTTAATCCTCTGAATCCTTAATTTTTAAGATTTTTTAAATGTTGAGTTTTTTAATCAGTTATAATTCCTTAAAATTTTTTTTGAAATTTTGGTTTTCTTATTTTTTTTCAATTTCCCCTTTTTTATTTGGTCCTATAAACAAATCTAAACGTTGAGTGTATCCCTCTCACACTTGATGTCAAAGTCCAGCGAAACTATTTGAGTTTTTGCAATTTTTAAAAATATTCATCCTTTATATTTTTAAAATATCGTTAAATTTTAAAAAGTCAAAAATTTTAATTTTTCAGAATTTCAATAATTTTAATTTTTCAGAATTTCAATAATTTTTTTTTTTTTTTTTTGGCAGGCCAAGTGCGAATGATGCTGATGATACCTCTTCAGTTGACGCTCAGGCGAGGAACATCCTGGAAGGAGCGTCACTGACTACGTCCGTAGTCCTGTTAGATCAGTCTTGATCAAGACAGTATAGCTCTGGTTCCTTGCAAGTGTCCTATTTTCTTACCTCCACGTTGGCTTGGTTTTCATGATGACCTAGCTGGTGGCCTGTGGAAACGGCTCGTAAACCTTTGACCGCCGTGGGTCAGAATCGAGACGGCTAAAAGAAAGGGGCGCGCCAATGTGGGACAGGGAAGTAATTTGTGATTGTAGACGGTATTGTTTTGATTCGCAGTATGTTGAGTCAACTGCTGTGGATGTACCTGAGCATCGCAGAACGGGGTTTCTCTTCTTTTCATTGCAGCTACCACCTATTTTCTGTTTATTTTGTTTCACTGATTTTCTAACGCGGCTTCTGTTTACTATCCTCCATTTGATTTCGATTTTACTCATTTGATTCTCTTATTTCTCAACGCTTTTCCACTCTATTTTACCAATTGATGCTGCTGTAACAAACTGTCTGCTTTCCCTTAATTTGGCAACGATATCAATTTTGTTTATCATGTGCCTTTTCTTTATTTATCTATTTGAATAATTTCTCATCTTCCCTGTGAATTGCCCTCAATACTATCCAACCTTGTTTGTTACCTCTATTTATTAACTGTTGTTAATTTCTTTATCTGCTTCATAAATTACTATCTTTCTTTCACTATTGATTCTTTACATAGTATATTTCTTTCACTGTCCAATGTTTTCAATCTTCACCCTTTTCTTCAAACAAATGAGGTTCGAGCCCTTACTTAATTTTTGGAATGATCAAAGAATTAACACAAATATTACTATTGTACTTTTGAAAAACTTTTATAAAATGCTTAGGACCAAAAATTGTAACAAAACACCGCGACAAAAGAAAAAGCAACAGATAAACACGACTCAACAATAGGGAAGATTTCAGGAGAAAACAAAACACAGTAAATAACAATTAGTTTTTGAATTCAAAATAAAACTAAAATAGTTTTTGCTTTAATGAAAGTTGATAGGCACACTTTAAATGGTTAGGCGCTTATACTTACATCAAACCCTACGTAATGTACCACCCCCGGCCGAGTTAAAATGCGTAACCGGAAAAGAAGGTGTGCATGCCTGGCACGAACACTCAAAGCGTGTTCTAGCGTGCTGCTCGTACTGACTCAGAGCAAGGGTGAGATGTAGGTGTAAGGGCAGTGCGTGTTCGTTGGGAACCTAGTGCATAAGATCGGTCAAGGCCCGTTCTTACACTGAAAATTGCGAATTGCGAATTTCAATAATTTTTTAGATTTTTTTTAATAAACTAGGCCGATGCTAATATTTTTTAAAGTTTTTGTTCCTCGGCTCTGGCCGGAGTTGATGGGAGGGCAAAAAAAATATAAATATTAAAATAACATGCCATAGTTCCAACATTTGCATGGAAAAAGTGTTTTAAAATGTATTTTACACTAGTTCAGTTGTTTTGCAATAAAAGTTTTCAAAAAATGTAAAATTTGACGAAAACAAAAATTTTAGCGAAAAAGAACTTTAGCGATAGTAGACATGGAAAATTTTCAAAAATTCAAAAGATTTTTAAATCAACCCAAACATGCTAAAAATGATTCTAAACGCAGGGGAATTCATTTTAAATAGATTTTAACTAATTGCACTTAAATTTTCATAAAAATAATGAAGTTTTTTGTAAAAATATTTTTTTGCCCCCTGATTTTTCGGGCCAACTTTGAAGGAGGGACAAAAACTTTAAATAAAATTTGTACCAGCCTTGTAAGATTTGAAAAAAAAAATATCAACTTTGGGATTTTTTTTGAATTATATTATATGTTTAATTTTTTCTATTATATATTTATTAAATCATTTTTTTTTATTCTATTAATTTATGATCATGATAATTTTTGTTTATTTTTTTAGGTTCTCTTCTTTTGACATATTGTTAATCAATTGAAGTTCTAGAATTAATTTTCTTCAATTCAGAGGTTTTTTTCAAAACCGTTTTAGGACTGCTGAACAACTGAATACAGCTCAGTTGGTTTATTCTTAATCTCAAGCAACCTATCGTTTCTAATCGCATTGCTCAAATTACCCTCAATGCACGTAACAGGTCTGCGTTGCCCATTTTTGCTGAATCTAACGGCCTTTAGCTTCAAATCTATATGCATCACCTTCTCGACCTTCATGGAACTTGGCCGCTGAGCCAGCAGCGTTTCGTTTGACTCCAGCGATCCCCCGTTGCTTATGTTGACCGTGATCAGGTATTCCTTCAGCTGACTCTTCAGCCGTTCGTTCTCCTCCAGCAGTTGCTGCTTCTCCTCCTGAAGACATGCGCAATCGATACGCGCCTTGTTGAATCTCATCCAGAAGTTTTCAAACTTTTTCGCTATACCGAACGTCTCCTTCTTGAACACGTCAAACTCCGTCGACGGTTCCTTTAGCTCATCCTCGTCCACCTCAAACATCTGCCTCTTCACTGCACTGTGAACAAACGGAAGCAGACTTTCGTTTTCCGTCTCAAACTTCTTGCAGAACGTCGCAATCTGGAGGATGGCGTTGCCTCGCTTGAGCAAATTTTGCAAATACTTGAGCGCTCCGTTACTACACACGGCCAGCTGTTTCAGCTTCTCCTCGTCCATCTTGAGTCCGATTTCCATTTCCTGCTTGACGTTCCGAACGCGTTCCTGCAGTTCCATCTTGGACTTTTGCAGCTGCTTCACGTTGAACTCGTGCTCATCTCGGATTGTCGTCAGCTTCAGTCGGAGGTTCGCTATCAAATCGCTCAGCCGTGCGACCTCCACGTAGTGGTTCTGGATGTGGCGCGTGTCATTCGAGTCCTGATCACGCAGTTTGCTGTACTCGTTGCGATACTCTTCCGTGTTGCGTAGATACGTGTTGAGCACCTTCTGAAACTCCTTCCACAGCTTTTCCATGTGACGTTCGCGCTCCTTTGTGATCATTTCCAGCTTCAAGATCATCTGTAAAATGCGATTTAATTGTGAATTACATAATAGAACATTACAATACTCCAATTACGCGCTAAACCATGATCTACTTGAGTGACAACAAGTTGACACTGATTGTCCCACCGAGAGATCATCTCGCCCTATAAAACACCGATTCGTAACGATCACGGTCGCACAGTCAACGTTCCGCAACCGCTGTCAAGTGAGCTTCGCTCAGTGATGAGTGAATACCGCTTGGCATGAGTGCCATAGGAGATCACCGCCGGGTGGTCCTGCTGTTCGTGCTGGTGGCACTGCTAGCCTTCCTGCGGGACACCGCGGCACTCAAATGCCGCACCGAAGATGGACCGTCCAGCGATGAGGTGCGGAAGGTGATCCGGGTCTGCATGAAACAGATTACGACCGAAGCGGAGAACAAGAGCAGCGACGAGTACGAGGATTACGACTCATCGTACTCGGATACGGAGAGTGATGAGCAGGACGGTAAAAACGGTGCCAAGCAGAGTGAGGGATCGCATCGGAATGACGCGAGGGGTAAGAACAGTGATGGCGATAGGAACGGAGGATCGCGATCTTCCGGAAGGAACGATGATCGTCGTATGGGTGAGGGACGCAACCGGAAGAAGAGCAATGATCGAGACCAGGATTGGGACTACTATGGGCATGGGCCGGGTAGAAGAGGTGGTGATGGACGGAACCAGCAGAGCGGACGATACAAACGGCAGTACTACAACGATGGATCTCAAGGTGGTTACGGTTACAGCTATCAGCAAAACGATCGCTACAACCGCGATCGGGAGACCTTCATGAACCCTGGCGCTAACAACAGCTCAACCAACTCCTCCGAAAACCCGGAACGTGATCGAGCCTGCCTGATGCAGTGTTTCTTCCAGGAGATGAAAATGACCAACAGCGAAGGATTCCCGGACAAGCACAAGGTTCTCCACGTAGTCACCAAAGATCTGCGAGACCACGAGCTGAAGGACTTTTACATAGACTCTATCCAGGAGTGCTTCCACATGATCGGCATGGACAACAAACTCAAGGACAAGTGTGACTACTCGATGAAGTTCGTCACGTGTCTCGCTGAAAGGGGTCAAGCCAACTGCAACGATTGGGAAAACGAAGCGATTATGTTCTAGAAGTTAAGATTTAACCCGCACACGCAAGCAATACGCAATGTCCCTCCACACTGCACCCACAAGACAAATAAAAGAGCAACTTACCGAGTTCTTCAGCTCATCCTTCTTGGCCATGTGCTCCTCCTCGGCCTGCCGCCGATCGATCCTCGACTTTTCCGCCAATCCGTAAAACACGCACTCCAGCTCCTTTTGCAGCCCAAACTTCTTCGCCTTATAGTTCGCGATCTCCAAGTCGTAGTTCTCGATGATCTCCCGCTTCTCGACCTCGTACAGCTTCGTGAGGAAGCGCAACCGATCCGCGTGGACGCTCATGATCTTCTCGATCTTCTCCATGTGGGCGTGCAGCATGGTCGAGTAAATTTCCTCTGATTCGTCCAGATCGCAGAGGAGCCGGCGAATGATGCCGTTCTTGTTTTCGATGCACTCGGTGCACATCTTTTCCACCTGTTCGATCTCGTTGCGCATTTCCTTGCACTTTATGTTGCGCAAAATCGATCGCCACTCCTGGTTGATTTTGGCCAGGTTGAGCCTCGAAAAGGCATCCTCGCGCTTCAGTTTGTTCTGGTGGGGATAAATTTTGAGGAAAATATTTCTGGAGTTTGAAAAGGTCCAATAAACCAAAAAAAAAGTTTTTTTTTTTGAAAAGGTCCAATAAACCAAATTTTCAGTTTTTGCTTTTTGGGTGTTTTTTAATACCCCTGACTCAAGGCGGTTTCAAAAACACCCAAAAAGCAAAAACTGGAAATTTGGTTTATTGGACCTTTTCGAAAAAAAAACTCTAGATTTGAAATATCTAGATAGGAATCTCAGCAAGCTAAATAAAAATATGAGAGTACAAAATTCTTCATATCCGGACATTGAAGTTTTACATAATTGGTTCGTTCATATAAGCAATCATTAGAGTTATTCAAACATCCTGAATTTCAGAAATTCGAGCATCTCATCCCAAACATATTTTCCGTACAATTTTTTAGATCCACACAATTAAAACCAGTAATCGATGACGATGGCGGCTCGGAACAGCGTCTGTTCCCCAGGTTAGGGGCGGCTGACTAACAGTCCCAGTGCCAGGGTGGGACTCTAAACAGTCCTGGTACGACGGTCCTCCGGCGAGACAGGGGGTTGGTGATGGCTACACGCACCCGCCGTAAAAACCAAGTGCAGAGAGCTCCAGATGCGAGCCGATCCAATCGCCGACCCGATTTTCGGGGATCCAGGGATTGGAAACTCGGGACGTGGAACTGCAGGTCTCTCAATTTCGATGGGAGCGACCGCATTCTTTCCAACGAATTGCGGGTCCGCGGCCTCGAAGTCGTGGCGCTGCAGGAGGTGTGCTGGACGGGGAAGGACCACCGAGAGTACGGGGGTTATACTATGTACTGGAGCGGCGGCGATACACACGAGCTGGGGACAGCTTTTATCGTGCTGGGCGAAATGGCGAAGCGCGTGATTGGGTGGTGGCCAGTCAACGACAGAATGTGCCGGTTGAGAATCAAGGGCCGATTCTTCAATCTGAGCATTATCAACGTGCACAGCCCGCACATGGGAAGCGACGCCGATGACAAGGACGCTTTCTACGAGCTTCTTGACCGCGAGTACAGGAAGTGTCCAAAACACGATGCCAAGATTGTCATCGGCGATTTGAACGCTCAAGTTGGCCAGGAGGAGGAGTTTAGACCGGTTATTGGGAGGTTCAGCGCCCACCAGCAGACGAACGAGAACGGCCTACGACTCATCGATTTCGCTACCTCCCGAAACATGGCCATTCGTAGTACTTTCTTCCAGCACACCCCCCTATACAAGTACACCTGGAGATCACCTAATGACACGGAGACGCAAATCGACCATGTTCTCATCGATGGTCGGCACTTCTCGGACATAATCGACGTCAGAACCTACCGTGGCGCGGACATCGACTCGGACCACTACCTGGTGGTGGCAAAGCTGCGCCAACGCCTGTCCGAGGTCAACAAGATCCGGTACCGTCGCCCGCAGCGGTATAATCTGGAGCGACTCAAGGATCCGGAGGTCGCTACCCAGTACGCGCGGGAACTCGATGCTGCGTTGCCTGACGAGGGCGAGCTCGCCGAAGCCCCTCTGGAGGCCTGCTGGAGCCACATGGAAGCAGCCATCAACGCAGCGGCATCGAGCGCCATCGGGTACGTGGCCCGAGTTCGACGGAACGGCTGGTTCGACGAGGAATGTCAGGCGATTTGGGACGAGAAGAAAGCAGCGCGGGACAAGTGGCTGCTGCACAACACCCGTGGGAACAAGGAGTCGTATAAACAGTTGCGAAGACAGCAAACCCATCTCTTTCGGGACAAGAAGCGCCGCCTGGAAGAGTTGGAGTGCCAGGACATGGAACAGCTGTATCGCTCCAACGAAACGCGTAAGTTCTACAAGAAACTTAGCCAATCCCGGACTGGCTTCATGCCGCGGGCCGAAATGTGCCGGGATAAGGACGGAGGCATCTTGACGGACGAGCGTGAGGTGATCGAAAGGTGGAAGCAGCACTTCGACGAGCACCTGAACGGCCCAGAGGCGGAGTACCAAGGCGACCGGGGAAACGACGTCAGCGGTATGGTGGACGGCGAGGACGAGCCAGCACCCACGATGAGGGAGGTTAAGGATGCCATCAAGAAGCTGAAGAACAACAAAGCAGCGGGTAAGGATGGTATCGGTGCTGAACTCATCAAGATGGGCCCGGACAAGCTGGCGGCCTGTCTACACCGGCTGATAGTCAAGGTCTGGGACACAGAACAGCTACCGGAGGAGTGGAAAGAGGGAGTAATATGCCCGATCTACAAGAAGGGGGACAAGTTGGAATGTGAGAACTATCGAGCCATCACTATTCTCAACGCGGCCTACAAAGTGCTGTCTCAGATCATCTTCTGTCGTCTGTCGGAGCGAGCAAAGGATTTCGTAGGGACGTACCAAGCCGGTTTCGTGGAGGGGAAATCGACGACGGACCAAATCTTTTTGCTGCGCCAAATCCTCCAAAAATGTCGCGAGTACCAGATCCCGACGCACCACCTGTTCATCGATTTCAAAGCCGCGTACGACTCGGTCGATCGCGAAGAGCTATGGAAGATCATGTACGAGAACGGCTTTCCCGGGAAGCTGATCAGACTGGTGAAATCGACGATGGACGGGGCACGGTGCAGCGTGAAGATTTCGGGAGCGATGTCCGACCCGATCGAATCGCGCAAGGGACTGCGACAAGGCGACGGTATCTCCGGCCTCTGTTTCAACATTGGGCTTGAAGGTGTTATGAGGCGGGCGGGCTTCAACATGCGGGGCACGATCATCAACCGGTCCAACCAGTTCATCTGCTACGCCGACGACATGGACATTGTCGGCAGAACGTTCGAGGATGTGGCCAGGCGGTACACCGAATTGAAGCGGGAAGCGGATAAGGTTGGATTGAAAGTGAATGTTGCGAAGACGAAGTATCTGCTGGCAGGAGGAACCGAGTCCCTTAGGACTCGCATAGGACCGAGCGTGACGATCGACGGCGACGAGTTCGAGGTTGTGGAGGAGTTTGTGTACCTCGGATCGTTGGTGACGTCGGACAACAACTGCAGCAGAGAAATTCGGAGGCGTATCATCACCGGTAGTCGTGCCTACTACGGACTCCACAAGACCTTACGGTCTGGTCACCTTTCCCGGCGTACAAAGTGTACCATGTACGAAACGCTGATAAGACCCGTCGTCCTCTACGGGCACGAGACGTGGACGATGCTCGAGGAGGACCTGCAAGCGCTTGAAGTTTTTGAACGGCGAGTGCTTAGGACGATCTTTGGCGGCGTGCGTGTGAACACTGTATGGAGGAGAAGGATGAACCACGAGCTGGCGCAACTCTACGGCAAGCCAAGTATTCGGAAGGTCGCCAAGGCTGGCCGAATCCGGTGGGCCGGACACGTCGCAAGAATGCCGGACGCGCTGGATGCGCGCCAACCGAACCAGACTATCAATCCGGTGAAGTTGGTGTTTAATTCGGAGCCGGTTGGAACGCGGCGGAGGGGGGCGCAACGTGCGAGGTGGTTAGACCAAGTGGAGGAAGATCTGAGAAGTGTGGGAGTTCCGAGTCGGAATTGGAGAGTAGCAGCCCTAGACCGAGTTCAGTGGCAGCGCATCTGGAGACAGCTCATGACCCGGAGGTTGTACGAGCAGTAAAAGTAAGTAAGTAATCGATGACGAAAACTTAAATTTGAACCACCCTAGTCTCCATGCAGTTTTGGCAGCTATCCATAGAAAAGTGGTGTGAAAATATCTAAAAATCTGTACATTGGGATGGGGTTTTCTGATCAATTTGCTGTCTATAGGTAATATTGAGGATAATGCAAAAAAGTTTCCTTTTTTGTCGCCTATTAGATTCAAATGTCCATATTAGATTCAAGTTATTTGATCTTAATTTCTCGATCCTCTATCCACAAAACCACGACTAACGATCGAGAAAATGTCGATATGTGTTCGAAGCGAAGCATCAATTAAATACAAATAAATAATATCAAAAAATAAAAAAATAAATTAAAAAAATGCCATGAAAAATTAAAATTATTTGCAGCGATCTTATTTAATATTTAAGTTTTTTTTTAGATTTTTAGATTTGGTACTATGTACCAAATAATTCAATGTTAAGTATTTTTTTATTCTTAAAATTTTTAGAATCTGCTTTTTTTTAAATTAAAAAATATAGCTTTTTAAAAAAGAAATATTTTTCTTTTAATCTTTCAAATCTTTAAATGTTTTAAAATTGTGTTTTTTTTTAATTTTTTCTATCTTTATTTTTTATTGAATTTTTGAAATTACAAATTTTGATCGTAATTTCGGGATCCACGATCGAGATAAAAATTTAAATCGTAGAGAAAATTCTCGTATGTTTGGCAGGTTATGTACTCGCTCCTAACTCCATACAATTTGCTGATTTTCACAACTTATTTTGTAAATATTTTGATAGAAACTTACTTGCTCACTTCCTATTGAGCTATTTTTCATTCGTTTTCAGTTGAAAACGTTTTGACTTCCTCACCTCACTGAGGCAAAGCTATAAAATCACTCGAAATGAACTTCTTAAATACACCTCCTAGCCTACCTAGGTATACCTTCACTTATACCTATCGACTCAGAATCAAATTCTGAACAAATGTCTGTGAGGATGTGTGTAGACATGATTTTTTTCCACACGATTATCTCAGAACTGGCTGAACCGATTTTGGCCGGATCCGCCTTATTCTGTTCGTTTTGGGGACCCTATTAAATTTTATTCTGTGTAGTGAAGTATTTTTAAAGTTATGCCATGAAAAAGTTTTTTGTAGCTACAAAAAAGGGTGATTTTTGAATAAACTCTAAGGACGGGTCTTTTTGCTTACGCGCGAGAGTCGCACAGTATGCATATCGCCCGGTTGCCACATTGCTTAAGCAGTGTCTGCGACTCTTCTGGAAAAAGTCTGTATTAATTATGTTGCCAAATACTTCATTTTGTCTCGACAAAGATTTACACAAACTTTTTACTGAAATATACAACTCATAAGACATTGTTTACTGAAACTAGGGGGACAGCATGCAATTCCATCGTGCACCTAATGTTGGCATATCAGCACTTTCAAATTCAATTACAGCCCCCCCCCTTTCTCCTTTATTTTGAGAGTTGGTTAAAAAAGAATTGAAAATTTCTGTTCTGATAAAACAATAATTATAAAAAATAAATGAAAAAAAATAATAAAATAAAATGAAAAAAAAAAAATTATGTTATTCAAAAAAAAACTTAAAATAATTTGTAAATCGAGAATTTAAAAGTGCAACATGGAGTTAAACTTTCTGTCAAGGTGTTTACCATGATAGATGCGAAAATTTCACTCCATGTTACCGGCTCACATCTCTCTTTTTTAATTTCTCGATACAACATAAATGTGAAGAAGGCACCAACTACCTTAAGGTGGATTAAGTAACGTTTTTTTTTTATGAGCTGTAACTGAGCATAAAAGTGCTAATATGGCAACATTAGAGGCACGATGGAGTTAGATACTGTTCTTCTACAACTGTAAGTTATAATTTGTCGATGGTAGATAGAAATCATACATACACACTATATGGACATTACGATAGAAATTACGACGGAAAATTTCTACATTTCTGTACCAAGAATAACAGAACTCAAATGAGTGCTATGAAGTTTAAATTTTCAGCACTTTTATCGTATAGAACAATACTTTTCAAAATTATTTAGATCTTTGACGAGGCAAACGGTGAGTCGCCTATACCCAGGCCTAAACACATAAAATATTTTCTTCAAGTACATACCTTCATAAAAGTGGCAATCAGTTGCTGCTTCCGGCGCCTAGCTTCCTCTTCCATGTCTGCCCGATGCTGGAGGTACCTGGCCCGTTCCTCCTCGGACATCTTGGCCAGTTTGTTCTTGTTTCCTCCCTTTTTCTTGCCCATTTTGAAGTGTTTTTAAACGATTACTTTTTCCGAATAATTAAATTGCACCAACTGACCAGCAAATGTGAACTAAATCCTCTAATTCTAGTTATTTCGTTTGTTAAACAAAGTTTTTAATTGGGGTGTTGCTGAGGAAACGGCCTGAAATGGGGGGAACCCTTCAACAGGTCCTCGAAACGCGCGTAACGACCACGTTTAATCGATACGACCCGTGAAGCTTGTTGGTAAGACATTTTAGTTTAAAGTAAAACCCACGCGATGGCGGACACGATTGAGGAAATATTCTCCGGTGATTCCGAGGAGGACATCGAAACCGTTAAAAATATGATCGAAAAGATCCGGCTGGAGATCATGGCTTACGGCGAGGGCGAGCATGACTCGTACGATCCGGAAAGTTTGCAAAAGGTTGAGTTTAACATTCAAATCAATCGGGTCACGTTGATCCTGCAGGAAATGAGTGAAACGTTGGAAGTGTTGTTCTGCTTGCCGGTGATCGTTCGGGACCAGAAGCTGATGGACAAGTACTTTGACGCCGGGGAACAGGACGTGCTGAGATTGTTGTGCAAGTACATGAAGACAAAGGATGACACCGGTGGATCGGTTCCGGAAGTGGTCAATGTGGGATCATGTTTAGTTGATCAAGATATTGGTTTATTTAAATAGATCTACTTTTAGTTGGAAGATTTTCAATTCCATTCAACAAAGTTCATCGAATTGGTAGAGATGGTCTCCAACAAGGAACTCCACAAGGTCATCGCTGGTCATCTGAAGAACGTAACGTGTCCTTTTTAGTCATTTTTAGTAAGTTATTAACTAGCACTTAATTCCCGAAAAGCTACCCGGAGTGTACCGGAAGTTCCTGTCCAACATCCGCGAGTTTCGCAAGTTTACGATCACTAAGATGAAGATGACCGCGCAGAAGGACCTGGCCAAGGAGAAGATCCTGCACCGGATGTGGCAAACGAACGAGCGTAACATCAAGGAAATCGTCAAGATAGAGCAGGTGCTGCAGGAAAAGCAAACCTCGTTCCGGGCGGAGATTGAGGAGAAGACCGCCATCATTGAGCGGTACAAGGCGGAGATCAAGCAGCTGGAGCAGCAGAGCAAGCGCGAGATAAACGCATTCATGTGGGAAATTTATTTTTACCATTTTTATTTTTTAATTATTCTTATTTTCAAATTATTTCAAACTCTATTTATGCATTTAGTTTTTTTTATTTCTGTCGTTTAAAATAAGCAAACAATTTATGTAAATCTTCTTATTATTATATTTTTCTCCTCACGCACAAAAATGTTTTGTAGTATCTGCTTGTACGCGGTTTGATTCAACAAAAATTTTTGTATAATCAACAACTTTTTTTGCATCGAATCAACTCTCAAATTTTGTTGTGTCAAATCGGGGTATTTTTAATAATATAAGTAATTGACCAATACGTCATTTTTATTTGATTAAAAATTTAATCAGTGACGATTGCCGCAATGTTTCATTTTATATTCCATTGTGCAGGTTTTTGATAAATATTTTTGAATGATTTTTTGTAAAATTCATTAATGTGAATCGGTTTGAAATATTTATTTAGAAGCTTGATTTTTTTAAATTATTAATTGAAACAATTTGAAATTAAACTAATATGAATTGTTATGTTGGTTGCAATTATTTTTTTACAAAATCGCTCTAAATATTTAAAAAAAGATTACCGTTTTTCTCAAAAACCACCTTGACTGACAACTTTTGAATAATTGTTGAGATTTTTTTTAGATTTTGGCAGCGATTTTTATTTTTTTCTTTTTTTCACTTGGAACAAATTATTTGTATGCTTTCCCTTACGTCAAAAGAAGTAATTAAAATCATTACTTTTTCTTAGAAGTATTCCTACAATAATACGAAAAATATTAGAAAGATTCAATCAAACAATGCAATTTTTTAATTAAAGAAATGTTATTTGATGCTAGTTAGGCATGTGTTTTTTCAATTTAAATATTTTAATTTTTTATTCATCTCTGAACATTTTCTTTTCTTAGGCATATTTGATCAGGCCAAAGTTGGTTGAGGCATTTCCATTATTTAAAAAATATGTGTTTTTTTCTGAGTGTTTGCTCAATTCGACGACATCTTGTAAGGGGTCATCCATAATCTACGTAGAACGTTTTTATAATGCTTGAGGCGACTGAAAATGAAAACAGACTCGATTTTCCGAAGGTTTGTATGGGACTTCGAATAATCGAACCAAGACCAAAAAACATTTTTTATGTTTTTCTAATTTCTTACTCTAAACTTCAAATTCGAGTTCTGCGACCCCAATTTAGTCGAATTTGCATATTAGATCGCCTTTGAACCAAAATTGAAATTGCCATTAAGGAGGATCGAAGCAAGCCGCGCGCGTGTCGTGACGTTTTGAAATTTAGCTCCGCGGATTTTTCCTTTCTCATTTTAATATTTTTAGTATTTTTAGTGAAATTTTAGTTAAAAATGTGGATAGTCCGGGAAGTTGAGAGTCGGTTTTTGAATGCTGGATTGAAGAGGAACTAAGCGACGGAATATCAAATTGGTGGTGGCGAAAAGTGTAGTTTCCGACTGATGAGCGTCGTCTTTGGCGTTGGAATTACGGTGGCAGCTTTGGACACATCTTCAGTTTTCGGCTTGGAGTGTTTCTGAGGTTCAGGGTTTCTGTGCTGGAACACATCTAGGTTCCATAAAAGTGGAAATTGTGATTTTGTAAATTAGAGTTCTTTGATGAAGCTCTGCCCCAACGCAAGGAAAACAGAAGAAAAGGACCTCTACTAAGAAGCAGAGCCTTTAGAAGCTGTTGGTGGAAATTCCGGAGCGGTAGAACGGCTGTTTTGGTTCCTGTTGTCCTATGCCGGTGAGCTCTTTCCATTTTGGGTCCTTATTTAGTGTTCATGTATTAATCACATAACAGAAAAAAATATTTGAAGTTGTTGTTATCAATGTCATGGCAACGTACTTTTTCCTTTTTTTATTTATTGAAATAATTATTACACTTTTCAGTGATTTATTACGTTCCCCAATTTAATTTGTGCAAGAAATAACTTCAGTTTGGTTATAATTATTATTTTTTCATAGCCTGATGGATGTTTTGAAGATCTTTTTCGTTTTTTTAGTTTTGAATACTTCTTCTTTTTAACTAAATACTTCTGAACAGTTTATTTTATGGGTTTCTGAACATATATGTTGTCAAACAATGGTGTGAATAAAACATTTTTAAAACTTTCACTTCTGTTTTTTATAATCCATTTAAAATTTTAACTCAACAGTTTTTGGATCCATCTGGTGTCTACACGAATATTCTATGGAGCTTTGTTTAGTTTTAGATATATCATATCATTAAATTTCAGTCCAGCTTTTGGAACTTTCTGGGAAAAAATAAATAAATAAAGATATATATGTTCTTATTTTCCAATTTTGGCATCAATAACGTTTTTGTTAAGTTGTTGTTGTTTGTTGATTTTATTTGAGAAACTTCAATCCTGTGGGTCATTCGCTTTCGTTTTTTAGTGTGCCAAAATTAAATTAACGCATTAAATGTATAGCGCTTTTAAAACATTTTCAAATTGACAATAGAAATATGCCTTCTATTTTTATTCAATCTTTTTTTTTTCTTAACAAAAATTCATGTTAATGCTGCCAAGATCGGGACAGATTATAATATTATATTGAAATTAAGTCTTGACAACTGCCCCGATTGAAAAAAAACTATCATTTTTGTTTAATAATCCATTTAACCAATTAATCTTTCAGTTTTTGGATCACCCTGGTGGCTAAATTTGAATGTATTTCATAAATGATCTTGGACAAGTAACAGGAAATAATGTTTGCATTGATTTTCAGGAATAATTTCGGAACCATCTGGGAGATTTTCAAAATAAAATATTCAAGTAGTTATTTCTTGTAATCTCTTGGTTTTGGAATCACTAATATTTTTGGATAGTATTTTCTAAGATAAAATAAATCAATTTCCCTATTTTAGCATTTCTGATAGTTATGTATTTTGTCTTGTTTTTTTTTTGTAATGTTATTTTTGTTTTGAATGCCAATATAAAATTAGTGTTTCCAAAATTAAGGCAGTTGTTTAAACCCTACACAGAAAAAAATATGTAAATTTTCATGTCATGTAAACAGTGTTTCACATGTAAACTTGTAAAATGTAAAATTAAAATCATATGTAAAATGCTGAATCAGATGTAATGAGCAATCATGTAAAATCTATTTGCATGTAATTGATAAATATCATGTAATTGGAATTGATTTTGCCATTTATACACACATCTGAATCATGTAAATGCTGAAATAATGTAAAGTAATCCTATGTAAATTCGTATCATATGTACATTTACATTGCAGCTGCTGTTAATTGAGTGACAGTTCATCAAATCAAAACAGTTGTAATGTATTGTTGTTTGGAAGCGGTCGTTTTAAAATGGGTTTTATTGAATGCGCTTTCATTTATGCAACTATTCGCTTAAAGGAAGCTTAGGTGAGATCGAAGTAGGTTGCGCGGCAGGTCGGATGCAAATTTTTCTGCTCGTGTCATTTTTATGAAGTTTTTCGGGTTTTTTTCTATCTGTTTGAGTAAAACATAGTAATTCGAACGGTTTGTGAATGTTGCGGAACCCGGTGCGCGCCCGTTGGAAGAGAAGAAAAGTACTTCGTCTACGCCGGTAGGGGATTGTCTACGTTCGCGTTTGGAACAGCTTTCTGCCGGATGCCGATAGCCATCAAGTTCTGGTCCAAGATCTTCTCGACCCTTGAGGAGGCCCAGCAGAAGCTGGCCAACGTGTACAAGAGTATGGAGCTGTCTGACAGGAACATTTCGGAAGGACTGCGGGAAAATACTACGGACGGGGAATCGGAACAACTCAAGAATGAAGCTTTTCAATATTTTTCCACGAACATCAAAATTGAAGAGATGAAAATTTTCTGAAGACTCCGTTGTTTGGTGAGACCTTTCCTTTTTAATACAGGCAATTCTTTCACTCATTCTGACATATTTACAACTCATTAAAGACAAACCACGCCAATCTTATTATATACGCGGTAGGGTGTTCCCTCGGTCGTTCGCTGTGAGTTGTGGATTGCCTGCTTCTCTAATGAAGGTTCGACTGAGGGGGCATGCTTATTAATTTCTCGTCGCTCCATACCCTCAGTGACGTGATGGGAGCAAGGGCGTCTATGCGAAGTGTCCCTACACCCGCTACAAATTTCTGGCGCTTGGGGAGGGAAGAGGGAAACCATTTTGATAAATGCGCCGGTATTTGTAGCACTAAAATTCGTGCAAAAAAACTTATGCATGTGGGTGTACAGATTACGGAGTAAAAGATGATCGAATTGTTCACCTAGCGCTCACATGTGTTCCAGGACCAAGTTGCCTGCGGGTATGGGGATCATACATACATACATACATATTTGCATATTAGATCGCCTTTTAAATTTTAATATACATTTTTTCAATTTGTTATCATCGCCATTTTAGCCGCCAGCTTGGATTCAAAAAACTCTAAATCAGTTTAATGTAGTGTATGGGATGTCTTTAGTTCTGTAAAACACTTTTTAAATTTATAGCTTGGCCGATATAAAAATGTCGCACCTTGTACGTTAATTTGGTAATATCAAATTAAATTCTTAATTTCATTAGAAAATACCTTCAATATAACGTCATCGATAACATTGAAAATCCCATTTTAAGTGAGGAATCGGACCAGAAAATGTTTCGCTACTTTGAACGCTCCGATCAACGCTACGAAGAACTTCAGAAGGATGCACTGCTGAAAGCAAAGGAGTACCAAAATACCCTGGAGGAGGATCTCCGTGTTGAGAAGGAAAATCGGCTCAAGAAAGCCAAGCTTACCCAGCAACTGAAACTGTTGCTCAACAAGTACGACAAGGACGCTGGCGAGCGCACCAAGGAGTTGAACGCGTTGGACGACAATTTGAGGGCTCGCCAGGAGGAGTTTGACGAGTGGAAGAGAACCGTCTTCGATCCGCAGGAAAAGAAGTGAGTTGAACTTCAACGTGGCGACCAACATTGAAAAACCCCGTTTTATCCTCGCAGATACTACGAAGCAATCGAGGAGCGCAGACTAGACGAGCTTCGAGCGCAACTGCAGCTAGTTCGGGCATTCATGATGAGCAGAGCCGCCCGGGTTCTTCAACGGGCCTGGCGTTCCGTGGCCGAGAGGAAGCGCAAAATGCGGGGACGCCGTGGAGGACGCCGCGGAAAGGGCAAGAAGTAATATATGTTGAAGTATTTCTCTTATCGGAAATTGGCAGGAAAAAAAACAATCAAAAAAATCAAACTAATCAAAAATTTACACAGTATTTTGAAAGTATTAATCCTTTTGCAGGAAGTAAATTCAGTAGTATTTATGGTTCCTTCTTTTGGGCAAGATTTTGGATGACTCGTGATGGCATTCAATTCGATTTTATATTTAGCTGTTTTATGAGTGTGAAATGTTTTGACATGAAATTAAAACTTGATCTTAGTAGCATTGCTCTTTTATTCAATATATCACCAGATATTTCATAACTCTACACAAAAGAAAGAAATATAGTGTAACTTTCTGAAAAAAAAGTTCAAGATGGTATGTCAGAGACATAACCGAAAGACATAGGACCAAACAATTTGAATGTGTTTTTGGATTGCTAGTGAAATCTGAAATAAGATTATTTTATTTTGTTTCATAGATTTGTCGGCAAAATTGTAATAAATGTTCTCCCAAGGTGAACCTTCCATGAGGGCACCGGCAACTCCAGGTTGTGGCCACTACGGTCGAAATGTCAATTTTCATGTTCAGTATCAAAAACCATGAATTTTGATACCCATATTGCCACAACTCGTATGGTTCTGTTAAAGACCCTCCGGGCCCCGGGGAAACCTTCTTTGAGGGCACCGGCCACTCCAGGTTGTGGCCACTACTGTCGAAATGGCCATTATTATGTTCAGTATCAAAAACCATGAATTTTGATACCCATATTGCCACAACTCGTATGTTTCTGTAAATGTCCCCCCAGGCCCCGGGGGAACCTTCTTTGAGGGCACCGGCCACTCCAGGTTGTGGCCACTACTGTCGAAATGGCCATTATTATGTTCAGTATCAAAAACCATGAATTTTGATACCCATATTGCCACAACTCGTATGTTTCTGTAAATGTCCCCCCAGGCCCCGGGGGAACCTTCTTTGAGGGCACCGGCCACTCCAGGTTGTGGCCACTACTGTCGAAATGGCCATTATTATGTTCAGTATCAAAAACCATGAATTTTGATACCCATATTGCCACAACTCGTATGTTTCTGTAAATGTCCCCCCAGGCCCCGAGGGAACCTTCTTTGAGGGCACCGGCCACTCCAGGTTGTGGCCACTACTGTCGAAATGGCCATTATTATGTTCAGTATCAAAAACCATGAATTTTGATACTCATATTGCCACAACTCGTATGTTTCTGTAAATGTCCCCCCAGGCCCCGGGGGAACCTTCTTTGAGGGCACCGGCCACTCCAGGTTGTGGCCACTACTGTCGAAATGGCCATTATTATGTTCAGTATCAAAAACCATGAATTTTGATACTCATACTGCCAAAACTCGTATGTTTCTGTAAATGTCCCCCCAGGCCCCGGGGGAACCTTCTTTGAGGGCACCGGCCACTCCAGGTTGTGGCCACTACTGTCGAAATGGCCATTATTATGTTCAGTATCAAAAACCATGAATTTTGATACCCATATTGCCACAACTCGTATGTTTCTGTAAATGTCCCCCCAGGCCCCGGGGGAACCTTCTTTGAGGGCACCGGCCACTCCAGGTTGTGGCCACTACTGTCGAAATGGCCATTATTATGTTCAGTATCAAAAACCATGAATTTTGATACTCATATTGCCACAACTCGTATGTTTCTGTAAATGTCCCCCCAGGCCCCGGGGGAACCTTCTTTGAGGGCACCGGTCACTCCAGGTTGTGGCCACTACTGTCGAAATGGCCATTATTATGTTCAGTATCAAAAACCATGAATTTTGATACCCATATTGCCACAACTCGTATGTTTCTGTAAATGTCCCCCCAGGCCCCGGGGGAACCTTCTTTGAGGGCACCGGCCACTCCAGGTTGTGGCCACTACTGTCGAAATGGCCATTATTATGTTCAGTATCAAAAACCATGAATTTTGATACCCATACTGCCACAACTCGTATGTTTCTGTAAATGTCCCCCCAGGCCCCGGGGGAACCTTCTTTGAGGGCACCGGCCACTCCAGGTTGTGGCCACTACTGTCGAAATGGCCATTATTATGTTCAGTATCAAAAACCATGAATTTTGATACTCATATTGCCACAACTCGTATGTTTCTGTAAATGTCCCCCCAGGCCCCGGGGGAACCTTCTTTGAGGGCACCGGCCACTCCAGGTTGTGGCCACTACTGTCGAAATGGCCATTATTATGTTCAGTATCAAAAACCATGAATTTTGATACCCATACTGCCACAACTCGTATGTTTCTGTAAATGTCCCCCCAGGCCCCGGGGGAACCTTCTTTGAGGGCACCGGCCACTCCAGGTTGTGGCCACTACTGTCGAAATGGCCATTATTATGTTCAGTATCAAAAACCATGAATTTTGATACCCATATTGCCACAACTCGTATGTTTCTGTAAATGTCCCCCCAGGCCCCGGGGGAACCTTCTTTGAGGGCACCGGCCACTCCAGGTTGTGGCCACTACTGTCGAAATGGCCATTATTATGTTCAGTATCAAAAACCATGAATTTTGATACTCATATTGCCACAACTCGTATGTTTCTGTAAATGCCCCCCAGGCCCCGGGGGAACCTTCTTTGAGGGCACCGGCCACTCCAGGTTGTGGCCACTACTGTCGAAATGGCCATTATTATGTTCAGTATCAAAAACCATGAATTTTGATACCCATACTGCCACAACTCGTATGTTTCTGTAAATGTCCCCCCAGGCCCCGGGGGAACCTTCTTTGAGGGCACCGGCCACTCCAGGTTGTGGCCACTACTGTCGAAATGGCCATTATTATGTTCAGTATCAAAAACCATGAATTTTGATACCCATACTGCCACAACTCGTATGTTTCTGTAAATGTCCCCCCAGGCCCCGGGGGAACCTTCTTTGAGGGCACCGGCCACTCCAGGTTGTGGCCACTACTGTCGAAATGGCCATTATTATGTTCAGTATCAAAAACCATGAATTTTGATACCCATATTGCCACAACTCGTATGTTTCTGTAAATGTCCCCCCAGGCCCCGGGGGAACCTTCTTTGAGGGCACCGGCCACTCCAGGTTGTGGCCACTACTGTCGAAATGGCCATTATTATGTTCAGTATCAAAAACCATGAATTTTGATACTCATATTGCCACAACTCGTATGTTTCTGTAAATGTCCCCCCAGGCCCCGGGAGAACCTTCTTTGAGGGCACCGGCCACTCCAGGTTGTGGCCACTACTGTCGAAATGGCCATTATTATGTTCAGTATCAAAAACCATGAATTTTGATACCCATACTGCCACAACTCGTATGTTTCTGTAAATGTCCCCCCAGGCCCCGGGGGAACCTTCTTTGAGGGCACCGGCCACTCCAGGTTGTGGCCACTACTGTCGAAATGGCCATTATTATGTTCAGTATCAAAAACCATGAATTTTGATACCCATACTGCCACAACTCGTATGTTTCTGTAAATGTCCCCCCAGGCCCCGGGGGAACCTTCTTTGAGGGCACCGGCCACTCCAGGTTGTGGCCACTACTGTCGAAATGGCCATTATTATGTTCAGTATCAAAAACCATGAATTTTGATACTCATATTGCCACAACTCGTATGTTTCTGTAAATGTCCCCCCAGGCCCCGGGGGAACCTTCTTTGAGGGCCCCGGCCACTCCAGGTTGTGGCCACTACTGTCGAAATGGCCATTATTATGTTCAGTATCAAAAACCATGAATTTTGATACCCATACTGCCACAACTCGTATGTTTCTGTAAATGTCCCCCCAGGCCCCGGGGGAACCTTCTTTGAGGGCACCGGCCACTCCAGGTTGTGGCCACTACTGTCGAAATGGCCATTATTATGTTCAGTATCAAAAACCATGAATTTTGATACCCATATTGCCACAACTCGTATGTTTCTGTAAATGTCCCCCCAGGCCCCGGGGGAACCTTCTTTGAGGGCACCGGCCACTCCAGGTTGTGGCCACTACTGTCGAAATGGCCATTATTATGTTCAGTATCAAAAACCATGAATTTTGATACCCATATTGCCACAACTCGTATGTTTCTGTAAATGTCCCCCCAGGCCCCGGGGGAACCTTCTTTGAGGGCACCGGCCACTCCAGGTTGTGGCCACTACTGTCGAAATGGCCATTATTATGTTCAGTATCAAAAACCATGAATTTTGATACCCATATTGCCACAACTCGTATGTTTCTGTAAATGTCCCCCCAGGCCCCGAGGGAACCTTCTTTGAGGGCACCGGCCACTCCAGGTTGTGGCCACTACTGTCGAAATGGCCATTATTATGTTCAGTATCAAAAACCATGAATTTTGATACTCATATTGCCACAACTCGTATGTTTCTGTAAATGTCCCCCCAGGCCCCGGGGGAACCTTCTTTGAGGGCACCGGCCACTCCAGGTTGTGGCCACTACTGTCGAAATGGCCATTATTATGTTCAGTATCAAAAACCATGAATTTTGATACTCATACTGCCACAACTCGTATGTTTCTGTAAATGTCCCCCCAGGCCCCGGGGGAACCTTCTTTGAGGGCACCGGCCACTCCAGGTTGTGGCCACTACTGTCGAAATGGCCATTATTATGTTCAGTATCAAAAACCATGAATTTTGATACCCATATTGCCACAACTCGTATGTTTCTGTAAATGTCCCCCCAGGCCCCGGGGGAACCTTCTTTGAGGGCACCGGCCACTCCAGGTTGTGGCCACTACTGTCGAAATGGCCATTATTATGTTCAGTATCAAAAACCATGAATTTTGATACTCATATTGCCACAACTCGTATGTTTCTGTAAATGTCCCCCCAGGCCCCGGGGGAACCTTCTTTGAGGGCACCGGCCACTCCAGGTTGTGGCCACTACTGTCGAAATGGCCATTATTATGTTCAGTATCAAAAACCATAAATTTTGATACCCATACTGCCACAACTCGTATGTTTCTGTAAATGTCCCCCCAGGCCCCGGGGGAACCTTCTTTGAGGGCACCGGTCACTCCAGGTTGTGGCCACTACTGTCGAAATGGCCATTATTATGTTCAGTATCAAAAACCATGAATTTTGATACCCATATTGCCACAACTCGTATGTTTCTGTAAATGTCCCCCCAGGCCCCGGGGGAACCTTCTTTGAGGGCACCGGCCACTCCAGGTTGTGGCCACTACTGTCGAAATGGCCATTATTATGTTCAGTATCAAAAACCATGAATTTTGATACCCATATTGCCACAACTCGTATGTTTCTGTAAATGTCCCCCCAGGCCCCGGGGGAACCTTCTTTGAGGGCACCGGCCACTCCAGGTTGTGGCCACTACTGTCGAAATGGCCATTATTATGTTCAGTATCAAAAACCATGAATTTTGATACCCATACTGCCACAACTCGTATGTTTCTGTAAATGTCCCCCCAGGCCCCGGGGGAACCTTCTTTGAGGGCACCGGCCACTCCAGGTTGTGGCCACTACTGTCGAAATGGCCATTATTATGTTCAGTATCAAAAACCATGAATTTTGATACTCATATTGCCACAACTCGTATGTTTCTGTAAATGTCCCCCCAGGCCCCGGGGGAACCTTCTTTGAGGGCACCGGCCACTCCAGGTTGTGGCCACTACTGTCGAAATGGCCATTATTATGTTCAGTATCAAAAACCATGAATTTTGATACCCATACTGCCACAACTCGTATGTTTCTGTAAATGTCCCCCCAGGCCCCGGGGGAACCTTCTTTGAGGGCACCGGCCACTCCAGGTTGTGGCCACTACTGTCGAAATGGCCATTATTATGTTCAGTATCAAAAACCATGAATTTTGATACCCATATTGCCACAACTCGTATGTTTCTGTAAATGTCCCCCCAGGCCCCGGGGGAACCTTCTTTGAGGGCACCGGCCACTCCAGGTTGTGGCCACTACTGTCGAAATGGCCATTATTATGTTCAGTATCAAAAACCATGAATTTTGATACTCATATTGCCACAACTCGTATGTTTCTGTAAATGCTCCCCAGGCCCCGGGGGAACCTTCTTTGAGGGCACCGGCCACTCCAGGTTGTGGCCACTACTGTCGAAATGGCCATTATTATGTTCAGTATCAAAAACCATGAATTTTGATACCCATACTGCCACAACTCGTATGTTTCTGTAAATGTCCCCCCAGGCCCCGGGGGAACCTTCTTTGAGGGCACCGGCCACTCCAGGTTGTGGCCACTACTGTCGAAATGGCCATTATTATGTTCAGTATCAAAAACCATGAATTTTGATACCCATATTGCCACAACTCGTATGTTTCTGTAAATGTCCCCCCAGGCCCCGGGGGAACCTTCTTTGAGGGCACCGGCCACTCCAGGTCGTGGCCACTACTGTCGAAATGGCCATTATTATGTTCAGTATCAAAAACCATGAATTTTGATACTCATATTGCCACAACTCGTATGTTTCTGTAAATGCTCCCCAGGCCCCGGGGGAACCTTCTTTGAGGGCACCGGCCACTCCAGGTTGTGGCCACTACTGTCGAAATGGCCATTATTATGTTCAGTATCAAAAACCATGAATTTTGATACCCATATTGCCACAACTCGTATGTTTCTGTAAATGTCCCCCCAGGCCCCGGGGGAACCTTCTTTGAGGGCACCGGCCACTCCAGGTTGTGGCCACTACTGTCGAAATGGCCATTATTATGTTCAGTATCAAAAACCATGAATTTTGATACCCATATTGCCACAACTCGTATGTTTCTGTAAATGTCCCCCCAGGCCCCGGGGGAACCTTCTTTGAGGGCACCGGCCACTCCAGGTTGTGGCCACTACTGTCGAAATGGCCATTATTATGTTCAGTATCAAAAACCATGAATTTTGATACTCATATTGCCACAACTCGTATGTTTCTGTAAATGCCCCCCAGGCCCCGGGGGAACCTTCTTTGAGGGCACCGGCCACTCCAGGTTGTGGCCACTACTGTCGAAATGGCCATTATTATGTTCAGTATCAAAAACCATGAATTTTGATACCCATACTGCCACAACTCGTATGTTTCTGTAAATGTCCCCCCAGGCCCCGGGGGAACCTTCTTTGAGGGCACCGGCCACTCCAGGTTGTGGCCACTACTGTCGAAATGGCCATTATTATGTTCAGTATCAAAAACCATGAATTTTGATACCCATATTGCCACAACTCGTATGTTTCTGTAAATGTCCCCCCAGGCCCCGGGGGAACCTTCTTTGAGGGCACCGGCCACTCCAGGTTGTGGCCACTACTGTCGAAATGGCCATTATTATGTTCAGTATCAAAAACCATGAATTTTGATACTCATATTGCCACAACTCGTATGTTTCTGTAAATGCCCCCCAGGCCCCGGGGGAACCTTCTTTGAGGGCACCGGCCACTCCAGGTTGTGGCCACTACTGTCGAAATGGCCATTATTATGTTCAGTATCAAAAACCATGAATTTTGATACCCATACTGCCACAACTCGTATGTTTCTGTAAATGTCCCCCCAGGCCCCGGGGGAACCTTCTTTGAGGGCACCGGCCACTCCAGGTTGTGGCCACTACTGTCGAAATGGCCATTATTATGTTCAGTATCAAAAACCATGAATTTTGATACCCATATTGCCACAACTCGTATGTTTCTGTAAATGTCCCCCCAGGCCCCGGGGGAACCTTCTTTGAGGGCACCGGCCACTCCAGGTCGTGGCCACTACTGTCGAAATGGCCATTATTATGTTCAGTATCAAAAACCATGAATTTTGATACTCATATTGCCACAACTCGTATGTTTCTGTAAATGTCCCCCCCCCCCGCCCCCCCCCTCCGTCCCGAGGGAACCTGCTTCGAGGGCACCGGCCACTCCAGGTTTTTTCCACCACTGTCGAATTGGCCATTTTTCATGAGAACCGCCGCATCATAGCGACTTCCATCGGTCGCTCGAATTTCCTCCTTCTGCTGCCGGTGGTTCTTCCTTCTTATTGCTGGTCCTCTTCTTCTATTGGCCGCTGCTGCTGCTGCTCCGTGCCGGCCCGACGTGCACAGTTCGAGTGCTCGTTCCAAAGTGACTTGCTTTTGCGAAATTTTCTGGTTAAATAGCGGCACAGCCGGAGAACGGTACAAAAGGGGCGCGGCCTCGAATGCATACGCTCGCTCTGATTGGTCATCTGTCCGATTTGTACTGAAAAATTACTCATTTTGATTGCATGTTTTAAGTGCTTTAACTATGTTTAGTCAGACTATCTATGTAGTTAAACAATAGCTGAAGTCTTCCTCTTTCGATTGGTGGTCCAACCGTCTGGATTGATTCACAGGGAAAAAAGATATAAGCGTTCAAAATGTCCCCTTTTTTAACGCTTAAATGTGACGCTTTGGATCGAATTTCTGAACTGGCCCCCCAATATAGTAAGTAGAGACATAGTCCTATGTCAAAATCAATGTAAACGTGTCGCTTTGATGTTTGCAATCAACGAACACTAACCGGCGGCATGCCTTCCGATCAACGATGATAGAGAAAGGACTGATTTTATGTAAACGAGAAAAAGGACGCCGAAAACGTGGCTCCGCTGGTAACTCTCGGTTAATGCTCAACTAAACAATTATTTAAATATTGTTTAAGTGCTGATTACTAACTGGTTTTAACTTAAAGTCATAAATATATGATTGCGTTTATTCGTGATTTCATTCCGCAAGAAAAGTTCACATTCATGGATTGCTACCTATTTTGTCCAGCCCCAAAAATCTCTCATTCCCAACTTCTACCGGAAGACTCAACTCAAGGTCAACCAGAAAAGAACTGTACATAATTTCCCTATTCTGAAGTTCCCTCTATTGGCGCCTATTTTTACGGTACATAGTCCTTTGCTCAATCTAGTTTCTACCCTCTAACGGCAATCTAACCTTAAGGCGTACATACGCAAAGCTACCCTTCCAGGAGCGTCCCCTAATTTTTAATCACAAATACACACACTACGACCAATGCGCATAGCGGAATCATCCCTCGCCATTCTTTAAGAACACAATGCGCATTTTAGATGCATTTTATGAAAAAAGGGTGCCGTTTGTTGCATCTGTGACCACGTTGTGCTGGTGAGAAAGTTCCAGAGGGGGGAAATTTACTGAATGTTGAGAATTGCTTGGAAATTTAAAATCTTGGTTGTATGAACAACTTAAGATTATCAGAATAGGCAAAAAAATAATTTTTGCTGATGTGACATTTCATTAAAAAAACAATCAAAATTTGTAATATAAAATTACAACCAATGTTCAATGCCTGAACTTTGTCTTAATTCTTATGTAATTATTACAAACGTATTCATGTTTTATAAAAACCGACTTTTGATCAGACATAATCAAACAAAAGTAACATTAAATCACAACTACAGTTGAGGTGAGTATGACATATATTTACTGTACAGTAAATTCCAACGGTTTTCTACTACGTCAGAACAAAATGGCGTCGATTTGATGCGCATTTGTCTTAAGCATAAACATTTTGGTTCTAAATTTTGTATCATTTAGAATTAGAAAATTAGGAATGACGAAATAAAAAGGTTGGTATTGTTTCAATTAATCAAATTTATTTTCTAATTGATTTGAGAAATTTTTAAAAAATGCATTCTGTCCATGAATTAAGTGAAATTTTTGAATGTAAGTTTGTTCCAATTGATAAATTATAAATTGAAGATAATTAAAGATTCACAACCAAAATGTAGGCAGAGGTTTAGAAAATTTGATTTCAAATCGTTATGCAATGTTGACAACATTTACAAAATTATATTTAATTGTTTTTTAACTTTTACCTATTTGTGATAAAGTCATTATCACATCACTACGTAAGGTAAAAGAAAGTTAGCTTCTTCGTGGTAAAGCACATATCCTTGCTTCACGCGTATGTATGCGTTACGCGTAAGGAATGGCAGAAATATTTACACCGAGGGGTAGAAAATTTTCCCGCCAAGCCGGTGCGGTATAAAAGAGTCTATGTTGGCCACGGTCAGCATCAGTGTCGTATCGATGTTCAGTGTGTGAACTACTCGGAACAAGGATTACCTACCACCTCTAGAGGGAGACAACAATGGCTCGTACCAAGCAGACCGCCCGTAAATCCACCGGAGGAAAGGCCCCTCGGAAGCAGTTGGCCACCAAGGCTGCTCGTAAGAGTGCCCCCTCAACCGGTGGCGTCAAGAAGCCGCATCGTTATCGTCCCGGAACGGTCGCCCTGCGTGAAATCCGTCGCTACCAGAAGTCCACCGAGTTGCTGATCCGCAAGTTGCCCTTCCAGCGGCTGGTGCGTGAAATCGCCCAGGACTTCAAGACGGATCTGCGCTTCCAGAGTGCCGCCGTTGCTGCCCTGCAGGAAGCTAGCGAGGCGTACCTGGTCGGACTGTTTGAAGACACGAATCTGTGCGCTATTCACGCCAAGCGCGTCACCATTATGCCCAAGGACATCCAGCTGGCTCGACGCATCCGTGGAGAGCGTGCCTAAAGTGGAGCTTTCTTTTGTTATACCGGATCAACCCTTCCCAAACAACACAAAAGGTCCTTTTCAGGACCAGCCAAAAGAGTTCAAAAGAGTATGTTGCAGAAAAATAAATTCTACGATTTCACAACTCCGAAAAAAAATCCTTTGAATTAGTCATCGCAAACCGTTACACTTTTTCCCCCAATCAGACGAAGGATATTCCGAGACGCAATTAAATGCTATCCGACGCGCAAGCAAGGGTACAGTTGCGCCAAAACTTGCCCTATGCGCTTCATATCGGGAGTTAGGGGAGGCGTCCTGTTTGTCCGTTAACATTTATCCTGCAGGCCAGGCGGACGCAGCATAAATGTTTTGGTTTGTGTGAAATACTCGCTCTTGAGTCCTCCATGTGTTTGAGGAACGATAATGAGTAATTTTCTGAGTGTTTATAAGTAATTTTATTGTGATTTGTTTTATTGCAACATTGTCTTTGCTGTACTCATGAATGCATTTTGAAAAGACAAATACAAAATGGTTAAATAAAATATAATTTTAATTTTAAAGTTAAGGCACTTGGTGACAATTAATGTTTTCAAAATGTATTCTTTATTTTATATTCTGAATCTTAGTGATACTTTTTAAAATGCTTTATTTTTCAAACTTTATCTAGTCGGCTTTTGTTTAAAATCTTATTAATAGATATCGAATGGCGCAAAATGTGAGCTTCTCAAATGCCGACGTAAACTTTCAAAAGCTAGATTTGTTTTTTTTTTCAATTCAATCAATTTTTATTTGTTCTTTTGCTCAACCCGGCTCGATTTACATAGATAGTGATACAGAATTCTCTCTTCATCTAAATTTCAGTTTTTCGTACGTGTTGTACATGGTAGGTTTCTCATATAGTTTACATTTTGCATTTAAGATGCTCATGTTTGGTTTGAATTATTAAAATATCCTACCTAACTAAAAGCTAGATTTGTTTTGCTGATAGATGTATTTATATCAGTATTCAGGAAACCCTTTTGGATGGAAGGGAGGTTTAGTATCATTTCAAATGCTCAGGAGTTTCCTTTTCAGCTTTGTTCTTTGTGTGATTTGGTGTACATTTTGCGGGATTTACGACCGACTGTTAAGTGAATTATTAAAAATAAGCCTACCTACTTAACCTAACCTTAACCTAGGGGAATCAAAGACGAATGTTCCGGATCACCTCGATGTCGCTCACCGCACATCTTCTTTGAAATTTGGCCCGCTGGTTCTCGAAGCGCGCGTCAAGGGTCCCCACGCCCGCCAGCTGATGAACTTCGGTCGTTCTGGTCCAGAACGGGACGTTCAGGATCATTTTTAGCCACTTGTTTTGTATCCGTTGGAGCCGATCTCGATGGGATTTCGCGCAGCTTCCCCAAACCGGCTGCGCGTAGTCGATCATTGGACAGACGACGCTCTTAAAGACAGCGAGCTTGTTCTTCAGGGAGAGACGAGACCTCCTGTTGACTAGGGGGAACAGGGATCGTAGCAAGATGCTACACCTGGTCACCGTCTTGTCGACTTGCTCCCTGAAGAGAAGCTTGCTGTCGATGGATAGTCCGAGGTAAGTCACCACCTTGGACCACTCAATGGTGTTGCCCTCGAGCTTGATTTTGACGTCCGCTGCCGGGATGAATTTGTGCGATCCAGAGTCGGTTGTCTTCGATACCTGTTTGTTCCGTCGGACGAGCTTCACGGCCGGAAAACTGCTGCTCCAGGAAGAAGAAGTTTCGAGTGTGATCAGAGAAGCTGACCCTAATTATTTCAGATAGAGCTGATACTTCCTTCGGTAGATGTTACGGAGTTTGACAAGCTTCTCAATGGTGGGGTCGATTTGCACTTACTCATGTCACAGGAACTTCACGAGCGTTTGCCTCCACCGCTCTCGACATCGCCGGCTGGGCCACCCTCAATAGCAGCGATGATTTCTTCAACGTTCACCAGCTGCCTGTCAAAGTGGATGTTTAATACTTGATCGACTGACAAACGACGCTTTTATAGACAGCAAGCTTATTCTTCCTGATGCGTAAACATGGAACCTAACATAGCATTACAACTGGTTACTGTCTTGTTGAAGAGGAGCTTACTGCCCATGGATAGCCCAAAGTAAATTTTACTTTAATCATTTTTATTTCATGTTTTGAGGGTTTAAAACTTCTGCGTTACATTGCTTTAATTTGATGTTTTGCATTTGAGGAATGCAATTATTTAACATTAAATATTAAAGTATCCTACCTATCAAAACCCAAAATTATTGTAAAGTATAACCTAGACCTATTTAACCCTAAAAAGGTTGCGATTCAATTCAATGCTGCTTAAAGTACATTTAGTTTTGAAATTTCGATGATGCATATACCGACGGTTGTTTCAAGAATTCATATCCATAAACTTAATATTTCTAAAACATTAAAATATACAGTGATTTTTATTTTCAAACATAACTCTTTACTCATGCTGTTGGTAGCCCTTAAAAGGGCTGATTTTTTTTATTTTTTTAGTCAATATGGTCGCGGAACACATTTGCCAGAAATAGTGTGTCCGCACATCCAGTTTCTCTAGCCGCACTCTTGCACCAAGAATCTCCTCGGCTGTCTTGTCCCTTTACGAAGTGATTCTTCGGGAATTGCAATTTCGCTCACAGCAATCAACGATTTACGTTTTCTTCGGCCTTCCGCGCTTGCCCTTCGTTGGTGTACCGGTAGCGTCATCCGCCGGTTTCGCATCCGCGATAGCCTTCTTGAACTTCCCAATCTTACCGGCCGGTTTAGCCGGCGAAGACTTTCCGTACGGCAGCTGGACGTAATTCTCCGGTGCGGCACGCTTGGTGACCACAGCCACTTTGAAGGGTTTCAGTCTGAAGCGTCCTTGGCCACCATTCGCTTGAACTCGGATGATATCTCCTGAATCCACTTTGGCCAGAATGGCCTTCTTGATTCGGACACTCAGTCGCTGGGGGTCCACCCCGTAGGCTTCATCCATGAATCGCTTGATGGCTTGCAGTGTGATTCCCTTACGGTCTTCGAGCGTCTCCATCGCTTCTATGATCATATCGGCGATCGGAGGATTGTCACGGCCGACCGGCTTGGATTTACCCTTTGGACGACCAGGACCGCGCGGAACCTTTACCTTGGGCTGCTTGGGCGCCTTGGGGGCCTTCTCCTTCTTGGGTCTTCCCCTGCCTTTGGCTTTCGCGGGAGATGGTGACTCCTGTTCATCCTCCTCGATAGTCTCGGGTTCCGGGCTGGACCGGTCTTCTGCTGTTTCCGATGTAGCGGCCATTTGCAATGTTGTTGTTTACGATATCACTCTAACCACACTCAACTTTTCAATGCGAAGTATTCCACATGGAAAACGCGTTCAAGGCTAGCCGAAATAGGTACTTGAATGTTGCGTCCGTGTTAGGGAAAACGGGTGTTGCATTTTGTGATGGTAATTGTAGAATTTCGGAGAAAGTGGTGAAATAAATTACTGCTTTAATTGGAATTTAGTGGGATTACATGAGTACGATTTGTTCGGAAACTGTCTTAATAAATAAATACAAAATAAATTAATTGTAATAAATGTTCCTAACTTGACTGATGCAAATGAGACGAGAACAAAGGCGAAAATAAGTTAACAAATTTATGGAATATTATTTGTGCTACTGCAGTCGGTTTACACTTATAATCCGTTATCTACCTGTTGTTTTGCAAACTTCATGCTTTGCAGGTTCATGCGTTTACACTTTTAAATAGTAGGTATTTAGACAAAACCTTGATCATTATCCCAGCAATTGATAGATACTAGAGCTTTTCTGAGGATGGATAAGCATTAAGATAGCTGAAATTATTTCGCCTATATTAAGTTTATTCCAGCTTTTGGACATTCAAAGTGGTCAAGAAGGTAAATGTGTGCTTTGTGAGGTTGTGTTGTACTGTTAGTATCTGTTTTTTTTTATTTGATAACCTAATTAAAAGAATTTGATAACCTAGGTAGCCAACGCTCGGATGAGCGGTTGCGCTCAGGAACAGCCTATCCAGCGAGTCCTCGATTCGCTGCTCGACGGTCTTGCAGTTCGCGATGCGGTGCAGGTCTCTGGTTCTGGTGTCATAGGGGACGTCCAGTATCATCCTTAGAAGCCGGTTCTGGACCACCTGTACATTTGCCCCACACTGCCATAGCGTAGTTCACGACCGGGGCTATCACTGACTTCAGGAGAGCTAGCTTGTTTCGTTGGGAGAGACGCGACCTCCTTGCGATCAGCGGATACAGCGCCTTCAGCATCTGCCTTTCAGCGAGTCTGTTAGGTTCGGTAGCTTGCAGTCAAACATCACCCCAAGGTAGATGACCTCTTGCAGCCACGGAACAATACAGCCGTTGACACCCACGTAGCAGTCGGGTGGCGGATAGTAGCTGGCGACAGTCGGTGTCTTCGACTTATTAACCTTGATTTTCCAGCTGGCCAGGTACGCGACGTAGGTGGACACACCCTGCTGGAGCCGGAACCGGTAGTGGGCTGGTGTCCTACCGTTGGCAATGATCGCGCTATCGTCGGCATATAGCGCTAGCTTACAGTCCGCTGGAAGCGGAGGCACATCCGTAGTGAAGAGTAGGTACAGGATTGGGCCGATAAGGCTACATTGCGGCACACCCGCCGCGACGTCCTGTACTTCTGAGACGGCCCCCGAAAGATGCAGTTGAAACTTGCGCTCGAGTTCGAGTGCGGCCTCGAAAAACCCGCGAAGTTCATCTACCGGCAGAGTGCAGAAAGGTAAACACATCAATGCCGCATCGACCGCCATCGCGCACGAGAGCGTGCCCGGTGACGTCACCGATCCTTCATTTTTACACGTGTCATACCGTCCACGTGAGTCCCCGGTACGGACGAGACAATCCACCCGGGCATCCGGAAGCACTTCCGGCCAGCAGCAGCAGCAGCAGCAGTCCACCAGCACTACGACGACAACCACTTCCAACGTTCCCACCAGCAACGAATTTGAGATGCTGAGTGGAGATGAAAACAACACCGACAGTGACAACAGCAGTGCTGGCGACGACGATGACGATGATGAACTTGCGCGCAGGCAAGGAAAGCAGAAAAACGGTAACTTTCCGAAGGAACGACGACCACCTCCAATTTTTGTTTTGGATACGTTGGCTGATGATGTTGACGAGTTGCTTGAGGGACTTCAATATTGTCTCAAAATTAGCAAAACTTCTGTGCAAGTGATTACACACAAGAAGCTGAATTTCGACTTGGTGGTTAAGAAGTTGAAGTTGCGAAACTTCAAATTCTTTACATTTGACCCTGCAGAGAAGGTCCCAGTGAAGATCGTCCTTCAGGGATATCCGGACCGCCCGATCTCCGACCTGGAAGAACACCTGACGAGCGTCAAGGTAAAGCCTCGAGAGAGGAAGGTGCTCTCAAAATCGACTATGGTGACAGGTACGTATACCTTAAGCCGAAGTGTAAACAGTCTGTCCTGCATAAGTCAGTGGATGTTTACATTAGGAACGAGCAGGACAGACTCTTTGTTTACACTTCGGCTTTGGCCCATTTACGTTGTTTTGCTTGAAATGTAGGCAGGCTAACCCAGTCACGACGTTCTAGCAGGATTCTAGCAGAGTTCTCACAAAGCTGGATATTCTTACAGCATTCTAGCAAAAATGTTCACCCGTTCTAGCAGGATTCTGGCAGAACCAGCTCTGCTAGAATATTTCGTGACTGGGAATGTTTGTACAAACTAATCCAGGCAAACTCGCAGCAAAAAGCCACCGAAATGTGTTGTATTCTTGAAGATAGATTCACATTAACATTCAGCAGAAATCCGCGCCGCGAAAATCGCGAAGATTTTTGACCACCCTGGAATTTTACTAATTTCTGGTTCGGTTGACAAAATTAAGTGATTTGCATTAACGGGGTCACGAAATATTATAGCAGAGCTGGCTCTGCCAGAATTCTGCTAGAACGATGGAACATTACTGTTAGAATTCTGTAAGAATTTCCAGCCCTGTGAGAACTAAACTAGAACGTCGTGACTGGGAAGCAGAACTCTAGCAGAGCATGATATTCTTGCTGCTTTCTATCAGAAATCTTCCACCTTTCTAGCAGGATTCTTGTAGAACTCGGATCCGCTAGAATATTTCGTGACTGGGGTAACTGTAACTTAATCTATCCATCACTCCATCTTTATCCATTTATCTCTCGGGTTAGTTTTCAAAACGTCGTAAAAGCCAAACCCCTCAAGTGGGGAAAACCGATGAACAAGTTTTCGACCATTGTTTTAATTCTTATTAATATGTATGTGGGTTTCAAGGGCATATTTTTAGTCCAAATCATTGCTTTGACTATTAGCTATGGTTGCCATATCAAGTGAATTAAAATTTTTAACAATTAATGTGTTTTTTAGCCTTGTTTTACCACACCAGGTTGATTCGACCTTTTACATGAGCAAATTGTTTCATACGTCCCTGTAATTGGGACTTTTTTTGACATAGGACTATGTCTTTACTTACTATATTGGGGGCCAGTTCAGAAATTCGATCGAAAGCGTCACTTTCAAGCGTTAAAAAAGGGGACATTTTGAACGCTTATATCTTTTTTCCCTGTGAATCAATCCAGATGGTTGGACCACCAATCGAAAGAGGAAGACTTCAGCTATTATTTAACTACATAGATAGTCTGACTAAACATAGTTAAAGCACTTAAAACATGCAATCAAAATGAGTAATTTTTCAGTACAAATCGGACAGATAACCAATCAGAGCGAGCGTATGCATTCGAGACCGCGCCCCTTTTGTGCCGTTCTCCGGCTCTGCCGCTATTTAAGCAGAAAATTTCGCAAAAGCAAGTCACTTTGGAACGAGCACTCGAACTGTGCACGTCGGGCAGGCGCGGAGCAGCAGCAGCAGCAGCAGCAGCGGTCAATAGAAGAAGAGGACCAGCAACCAGCAGGAAGAACCACCAGCAGCAGAAGGAGGAAATTCGAGCGAAGCGGACCGCGTTGAAGCCACTACAATGCGGCGGTTCTCATGAAAAATTTCGAATTGGTGGTGGAAAAAACCTGGAGTGGCCGGTACCCTCGAAGTAGGTTCCCCCGGGGCCTGGGGGAACTTTTACAGAACCATACGAGTTGTGGCAATATGGGTATCAAAATTCATGGTTTTTGATACTGAACATAATAATGGCCATTTCGACAGTAGTGGCCACAACCTGGAGTGGCCGGTGCCCTCAAAGAAGGTTCCCCCGGGGCTTGGGGGGACATTTACAGAACCATACGAGTTGTGGCAATATGGGTATCAAAATTCATGCTTTTTGATACTGAACATAATAATGGCCATTTCGACAGTAGTGGCCACAACCTGGAGTGGCCGGTGCCCTCAAAGAAGGTTCCCTCGGGGCCCGGGGGGACATTTACAGAACCATACGAGTTGTGGCAATATGGGTATCAAAATTCATGGTTTTTGATACTGAACATAATAATGGCCATTTCGACAGTAGTGGCCACAACCTGGAGTGGCTGGTGCCCTCAAAGAAGGTTCCCCCGGGGCTTGGGGGGACATTTACAGAACCATACGAGTTGTAGCAATATGGGTATCAAAATTCATGCTTTTTGATACTGAACATAATAATGGCCATTTCGACAGTAGTGGCCACAACCTGGAGTGGCCGGTGCCCTCAAAGAAGGTTCCCTCGGGGCCCGGGGGGACATTTACAGAACCATACGAGTTGTGGCAATATGGGTATCAAAATTCATGGTTTTTGATACTGAACATAATAATGGCCATTTCGACAGTAGTGGCCACAACCTGGAGTGGCCGGTGCCCTCAAAGAAGGTTCCCTCGGGGCCCGGGGGGACATTTACAGAACCATACGAGTTGTGGCAATATGGGTATCAAAATTCATGGTTTTTGATACTGAACATGAAAATTGACATTTCGACAGTAGTGGCCACAACCTGGAGTTGCCGGTGCCCTCATGGAAGGTTCACCTTGGGAGAACATTTATGACAATTTTGCCGACAAATCTATGAAACAAAATAAAATAATCTTATTCCAGATTTCACTAGCAATCCAACAACACATTCAAATTGTTTGGTCCTATGTCCTTCGGTTATGTCTCTGACATACCATCTTGAACTTTTTTGACATAGGACTATGTCTCTACTTACTATATTGGGGGGCCAGTTCAGAAATTCGATCCAAAGCGTCACTTTTAAGCGTTAAAAAAGGGGACATTTTGAACGCTTATATCTTTTTTCCCTGTGAATCAATCCAGATGGTTGGACCACCAATCGAAAGAGGAAGACTTCAGCTATTGTTTAACTACATAGATAGTTTGACTAAACATAGTTAAAGCACTTAAAACATGCAATCAAAATGAGTAATTTTTCAGTACAAATCGGACAGATGACCAATCAGAGCGAGCGTATGCATTCGAGACCGCGCCCCTTTTGTGCCGTTCTCCGGCTGTGCCGCTATTTAACCAGAAAATTTCGCAAAATCAAGTCACATTGGAACGAGCACTCGATCTGTGCACGTCGGGCCGGCGCGGAGCAGTAGCAGCAGCGGCCAATAGAAGAAGAGGACCAGCAATCAGAAGGAAGAACCACCGGCAGCAGAAGGAGGAAATTCGAGCGAAGCGGACGGCGTGGAAGTCGCTATGATGCGGCGGTTCTCATGAAAAATGGCCAATTCGACTGTGGTGAAAAAAAACCTGGAGTGGCCGGTGCCCTCAAAGAAGGTTCCCTCGGGGCCTGGGGGGACATTTACAGAAACATACGAGTTGTGGCAATATGGGTATCAAAATTCATGGTTTTTGATACTGACCATAATAATGGCCATTTTGACAGTAGTGACCACAACCTGGAGTGGCCGGTGCCCTCAAAGAAGGTTCCCTCGGGGCGTGGGGGGACATTTACAGAAACATACGAGTTGTGGCAATATGGGTATCAAAATTCATGGTTTTTTATACTGAACATAATAATGGCCATTTCGACAGTAGTGGCCACAACCTGGAGTGGCCGGTGCCCTCAAAGAAGGTTCCCCCGGGGCCTGGGGGGACATTTACAGAAACATACGAGTTGTGGCAATATGGGTATCAAAATGCATGGTTTTTGATACTGACCATAATAATGGCCATTTTGACAGTAGTGACCACAACCTGGAGTGGCCGGTGCCCTCAAAGAAGGTTCCCTCGGGGCCTGGGGGGACATTTACAGAAACATACGAGTTGTGGCAATATAGGTATCAAAATTCATGGTTTTTGATACTGACCATAATAATGGCCATTTTGACAGTAGTGACCACAACCTGGAGTGGCCGGTGCCCTCAAAGAAGGTTCCCTCGGGGCCTAGGGGGACATTTACAGAAACATACGAGTTGTGGCAATACGGGTATCAAAATTCATGGTTTTTGATACTGTACATGAAAATTGACATTCCGACAGTAGTGGCCACAACCTTGAGTGGCCGGTGATCTCAAAGCAGGTTTCCCCGGGGCCCGGAGGGTCTTTAACAGAACCATACGAGTTGTGGCAATATGGACATCAAAATTCATGGTTTTTGATACTGAACATGAAAATTGACATTTCGACCGTAGTGGCCACAACCTGGAGTTGCCGGTGCCCTCATGGAAGGTTCACCTTGGGAGAACATTTATGACAATTTTGCCGACAAATCTATGAAACAAAATAAAATAATGTTATTTCAGATTTCACTAGCAATCCAAAAACACATTCAAATTGTTTGGTCCTATGTCTTTCGGTTATGTCTCTGACATACCATCTTGAACTTTTTTTTAGTAAGGATGACAATACGACCATTGGCAAAATTTATTTATTTTATGACTTAACCACATTTAAATCAAACATTATTATTTTGAACATCGTTTCAACACCCCCCGCAAAGAGGGCAGTCGATGTTTTGTGTTTTTGGAGGAGATTGGGAGAAAACATCTCTCGCGTTGGTTCATACGCTAGCTGAGAGCACGAACAAAATGACGAATTACCACTGATTTGTTTATCTTTTCTTCAGTGGTCTATAGGACCTTGAAGAACTTGGGTTCCTGGAGTTTTGAGAGGGCGTTTATGCGTGATAAGATGGATGCGGTCATTATCGCTTGTTCCTGAACAGATTATGCAACTTGATTTTGTGTTGGTTTAGGCTGCCACACAAAATGATGATTTTGGGGGAAGCTAGCCGTCTCTTCCGGAATAAATGACTGAAACTGGGTTTTGCTGGCTGGCAAATTGGAAAATATTCTTCGCGCATCCTTTAAGTCATATAATCAGCGCAATGTTTTTAACGGGATAACAAATATTCATCTTTTTTCGTAAAAACTCATGTGCGCATAATCATAAAGCAATTAAAACTGAACTTACGTCCTTTTTCTATGAGCGTAAGTACATTTTTGAAATTATCAGTACTTACGACCTTGCATCACCAAGGACGTATGTGACTTCTCCGTATGAAAAGCACATTCGACCTTTTATATGCGGGCGATATTTTCGTTTAAATTTATTTTTTTGGAAATTCTGCTCGAGTAGATCATTAGTAGTGCGTTAGTAGAGTGCAACCGTGCCAAGAACTCAATTTTGGACAACTGGCGCTTACGACCTTATGAAAACTAACCCGAGATCTCTTTTACTCCTGTCACGTTGAATTTGACAATTAACTCAATTTAATTGAACAAGTTTTGTTTGGTTACAGAATTAACATTTTCATACATATTGCACCCAGAAATCGGACTAAGAGTAACTCTTTCGTGAAAATTGTAGTGGCCCTGAAAAGGGCCGTTTGATTTTGAAAGGTCAGCAGAACGCCTCTACTTCGAGCTGGTGTACTTGGTCACGGCCTTGGTTCCCTCGGACACGGCGTGCTTGGCCAACTCCCCGGGCAGCAACAGCCGAACCGCGGTCTGGATTTCGCGGGACGTGATGGTCGAGCGCTTGTTGTAGTGAGCCAGACGGGACGCTTCGGCGGCGATACGCTCGAAGATGTCGTTGACAAAGCTGTTCATGATGCTCATGGCCTTGGACGAGATACCGGTGTCAGGGTGGACCTGCTTCAACACCTTGTAGATGTACATCCCGTAGCTTTCCTTCCTGCGGGGCTTCCGCTTGCCGACGCCGGTCTTCTTGTCGCCCTTGGAGATGTTCTTCTGAGCCTTGCCAACCGCCGCCTTCTTGACGGCCTTGCCGCCTGGACTTGCCTTCGGTGCCATGGTGATGACGATGCTAATCGATTGATTGACTGTCAAAGATTGATGACGATTTCGGACCTGTCAGCTCGTTTTGTTCGCGCAGAATGGTGACGTATGAACCGCCTTATGGATTGGAGACCACGCCCCTTTCGACCCGTTCTCCTATTCTTCCCGGTTAAAAGCAAAATTTCCGAATTTTTCACTATCATTCAATCGCCGACTGTCTGCTGATTAACAACCTGCTCAAAGATGTCTGGACGTGGCAAGGGAGGAAAGGTGCGTGCCAAGGCTCGGTCCCGGTCGGTCCGCGCTGGATTGCAGTTTCCCGTGGGTCGGATTCACCGGTTGCTGCGGAAGGGAAACTACGGTGAACGCGTCGGATCGGGTGCCCCGGTGTATCTCGCTGCGGTGATGGAATACCTGGCGGCGGAAATTCTCGAACTCGCCGGAAATGCCGCCCGGGACAACAAGAAGACGCGAATCATCCCGCGCCATCTGCTGTTGGCCATCCGGAACGACGAGGAGCTGAACAAGTTGCTGTCCCACGTGACCATCGCCCAGGGAGGAGTACTGCCGAACATTCAGGCGGTGCTGCTGCCGAAGAAAACGGAGAAGGCGCCTGTGGCAGCCTCTGAGTAGAGCGAGAGAGAGAGAGAAGAGTCCAATCAACGCAAACAAACCGTCCTTTTCAGGACGACTAAAATATTCACGAAAGAGTATTCTTGATTATCCTAGCTGGAATAACATTTGAAAATGGTGTATGGATGGTTCAGATTTGAAACCATTCTTGAAAAGTTGTGTTTTGACAGCTACTTTTCTCGTTCATCTTATCGGATAACTACTTAACTCAACAAACTAAATTAATTAAATTTAAACCTGTGCCAGCCAGTAAAACAAATCGTGCTTAGAAAATGGTAAATTCCGTTTCCATCACGTCCCAAAAATTATTTTGCCCAAGATTTTCGACTCTACGGTACGTAACAAAAGAACCTCACTGTCATTTCGCCCTTTTGATATGACAATTGTGAAACGCGTTGATTTCAACTTTATTTTCTGGAGTAACATTTGAAAGAGGCGGTATGACGGCCTTTCATTACACGCGTTTAAATAGAACGAAAGGTCGTAAGAGCAATGTCCCATTCATCATTCAGTCTCTAGACGCTGACGTGGAAAGAGCTCGCTGACAACAAGGAAAGTTTTGGAGGAAAAGAAGTCGGAAGCTAAACCGATGACGAAGAAGAGGAGGGGCAGCCCCCTTCCCGGCCCGCCGGGTGACCCCCTGCTGGCGAAAAATCCGTTCGCGCCGCTCGCCAACCCTGGACCGGCACCGGCGGCACCCGTTCCGCGGAAGGAGAAGCTCCCGCCTTTTTTTGTGAGGTCGATTGAGGGCAACCTCAAGGCCGACCTCGACGCGTTGATCAAACGTGGCCTCAAGGCCACCATGAAACTGTGCACGGATGGGTACAAAATAATCGTGCCGTCGAAGCCCCACTTCAACGCGGTGTTGGAGTACCTCCGGCAGAAGAAAGCTGCGTTCTTCACGCATGACATCCCGGCGGACAAGCCGTTCAAAGTGGTCCTGCGGGGCCTCTACGAGATGCAGGAAGGAGAACTCACCGACTACCTCTCCGACTGTGGCCTGAAGGTTGTCGCGGTCCACAAGATCCGCCGAAAGGAGACCAACACCAAGTTCCGCGACCAACTCTACCTCCTCCACCTGGAGAAGGGGAGCACGACGCTGAAGGACCTCAAGCAAATCAAGGCCGTCGCAAACGTGGTGGTCGAGTGGGAGCAGTATCGACCGGTCCATCGGGATGTTACCCAGTGCTGGAAGTGCCTGAATTTCGGCCATGGCGGCCGAAACTGTTTTCTCGCCTCGCGCTGTCCGAACTGTGGTGAAAACCACGACCAAGCCCAGTGTGCCGCTGAAATCCTGGTGGCCAAGTGTTGCAACTGCGGTGGTGATCATCCGTCGACCGATCGTGCCTGCCCCAAGCGTGCTGAATTTATTCAGTTCCGGAAGAACGTGGCTGCCCGGAAGAACAACGGTCGTCCGAAGCCAACCCCAATCAACCAGGAGAGCTTTCCAGCTCTTCCCAACCGCAACAGAGTTCCGAATCTCGAGCCAATTCCGCTTCCGGGCCTGCGGCCTAAGCCAGCTCCGAATCCGGTTCCCCCCGGCTTCCAGAGATTTGACCCAACTCCAGGAGTCAAGCCCAACCCGCCCGGCGATGGCCCCAGACCGAGAACCAAACTGCTCACCGCGGCTGAGCTCCTCAACACCTTCAAGATCATGTATGCCAAGCTCATGCAATGCCAAACAGTCGAGGAACAGAGTATGGCGGTCCTCGAGTTCACCTATCAAATCGTTTATGGATAATTACACCCCAACCCGCATCCTCATCTGGAACTCCTGCTCTATTGGCAGGAAAACATTGGAACTAAGCGACTTTCTTCGATCAAACAACATTGAAGTCGCTGCCATTTCGGAAACACACCTTAAGCCGGGGGATAAAGTCTGGGTGCCAGACTACGTTCCGGTTACACTCGAGAGAACGCGTTGCAAAAAGGGCGGCGTCGCTGTCCTGGTGCATCACCTGGTCCATTTCCGGGTCCTACCCAGTCTACAGACCAAGTTCATTGAGGCGGTCGGCGTTGAGGTCGACACCTCGTCGGGCCCTGTCGCAGTCGTGGCTGTTTACTGCCCCAAGCAATGTCGGATCGTTGACGGATCGCTGGCCGACTACAAGAACGACCTACTTAAGCTGACGCGTCGCTTTCCACGATTCATCATCGCCGGCGACCTCAACGCCCGGCACTCGCTCTGGGGCAATCCAAGCAACAACAAGAACGGGAACGTACTTGCGGAGGATCTTCAAGCTGGCCATTACGTCGTACTGCATCCGGAGAGCCCGACGTTCTTCTCTCGCGCTGGCGTCGGTTCAACTCTGGACATCGCCCTGACGAACTTGTCGGAATTCTGCACACCACTCCAAGCTCTCACCGAACTCTCCTCGGATCATCTCCCGGTGATCTTCAACCTGGAGGCCAGGGTCAACGAGAGGCAGCGTCTGAGGAGGCACAACTACCATCGCGCCAACTGGATTCGATTCAAGCAGTTTGTCGACGACCGGGTGGAGGAGAACCCGGTGCTAGACTCGAAGGAAGCCATCGACCGTGCCCTGCTAGTTCTCGAGGACTCCTTGAACGAGGCCAAGGACCTGTTCATCCCTACGGCCGAGGTTTCAAGTAAGTTTGTGAACATTGACCCTGAAACCAAGAGAATCATGTCCCTCAGAAACGCGGTTAGGAGGCAGTACCAAAGAACTGGGAACCCAGGTAGGAAGGCTCTTTTCAAGAAGTTGAATAAGATCGTCTCGGTCAGGGTAGAAAAGTTCAGGAACCGGCAGTTTTCAAAACACCTCAAGTCCATCCCACCCTACTCTAAGCCCTTCTGGCGCCTAACTAAGATCCTGAAAACAAAACCCAAACCAATCCCTCCCCTGAAATCCGATGACCTTGCCGTCACGCCCGTTGAAAAAGCCAACCTTATCGCGGGTCACTTCCTGACCTCGCATAACCTGGGACGTGACATCGTAAGCCCAATGGAGGGTCCCGTGCTTGAGAGCATCCACCAACTTGCCCACACGCCGTGGGTGCTGCCGGACGACCAAAAGATCACGCTGGAGGAACTCTCCGGCTGGCTGAAGGGACTGAAGAACATGAAGGCACCGGGCTTCGATGGGATCTTCAACATCGTACTGAAACACCTGGGGGAAAAAGCGCGAACCCTTCTTGTGGCCATCTTCAACCGCTGCCTGGAGCTGGGATACTTCCCGACTGCCTGGAAGCGGGCCAAAGTAGTCCCAATACTCAAGCCCGGCAAGGATCCGTCCAGCCCGACCAGCTATCGGCCCATCAGCTTGTTGTCTTCCCTAAGCAAGCTGTTTGAGAAGCTGATCTACCGCCGCCTCCTTGCCCACGTCGAGGAAAACAACATCCTGCTGGACGAGCAGTTCGGCTTCCGCCGGGGCCATTCGACAGTCCACCAGCTGCAGAGAGTCACCAAAATGATCCAACGCGCCAAGTCCGTTTCGAAAACCACCGTAATGGCGCTGATGGACATAGAGAAGGCGTTCGACAACGTGTGGCACGACGGTCTGGTACACAAGCTGATGCAGTTCAACGTTCCCACCTACCTGGTGCAGGTGATCTCCGACTACCTGGATAGGAGAACCGCCCAAGTCAACATCGGAAGCTCTGTATCAGACCCGTACGATTGCCCAGCTGGAGTTCCTCAAGGCAGCATTCTGGGCCCGCTGCTCTACAACCTGGACACTTCCGACATTCCACCTCTGCCCGGCGGCGGCACGCTTTCCCTTTTCGCCGATGATTCGGCCATCAGCTATGAGGGGCGGAACATCCGACATCTCGTCTCCAAACTCCAGAATGGCCTGGATGTCTACACGCGGTATCTCTCCGACTGGAAGATTTGCGTGAACGCGGCGAAAACGCAAGCAATCGTGTTTCCCCACCGCAACACGGATCGGCTCAAACCAACTACAAAGCTGAAGGTGATTGGAACGGAGGTGGACTGGACGCAGGTCGTTCGGTATCTCGGACTGCTGATCGACTCCAAGCTGCTGTTTCGGTACCACCTCGACGACAGGATCATCAAGGGCATCGCGATGCTCAAGAAGCTGTACCCGATCATTAACCGTCGGTCGAAAGCATCGCTGAAGAACAAGCTGGCAGTCTACAAGATGGTGGTGGCTCCGATGCTGCTGTACGGTTCCCCGGTCTGGCAGGGGTGTGCCATGACCCACCGGAAGAAGCTGCAGGTGATCCAGAACAAGTTCCTGCGACTGATTCTGAACCAGCCCTGGAGAACAAGGTCCTCTGACCTCCATCGGCTCGCTAGCATCGAACCTGTCGACGCGAGGCTGGCTTCACTGGCCGAGAAGCATCGGAACAGGGCGTTGGTGTCGGAGCACGGGTCAATCCGTGGATTGTACCCCTGAGTGAGTGTGATTGAGTGTTTGAGAGTGTGTTAGTTTTAAGGCAGCGTGCTTTCTGATTAAGCTAGGTAGGATATTTTAATAATTCAAAAAATCAGCAGCCTGAAATGCGCGATGTAGACTTTAGAATTAGTTTAAAAATTGCAGTTCACTTGAACACCATAATAATTAAGCCTGAAAAGCAGTTGTGCTGAATCTCTTACCCTGTAAACCCCTGGATTATAAACCGACGAAATAAAACATAATTTGATTTAATGCAAAAAAAAAAAAAGTAAGAGCAATGTCGTACCACCCCTTTGCTCCAGATTTTAACCCAAGTGTAGTTGTTTCGTAATTAAAGCCGAGTAAAATTCAGGTTGAAGAAACAACTCTTTCGTGATTGATTTGGTGGCCCTGAAAAGGGCCGTTTAATTTCAATGTTGTTGAGCGAGACTTCCGCTTATCCTCCGAAACCGTACAGCGTGCGTCCCTGGCGCTTCAGGGCGTACACGACGTCCATGGCCGTGACGGTCTTCCGCTTGGCGTGCTCGGTGTAGGTAACCGCATCACGGATCACGTTCTCCAGGAACACCTTCAGCACACCGCGAGTTTCCTCGTAGATCAGACCGGAGATGCGCTTCACACCGCCACGACGGGCCAGGCGACGGATGGCCGGCTTGGTGATGCCCTGGATGTTGTCGCGAAGAACCTTGCGATGCCGCTTGGCGCCTCCTTTTCCGAGTCCTTTGCCTCCCTTGCCGCGTCCAGTCATCTTCGTTGAGCTCTTTGCTAGTTGGACCGATGTGTCACGTTCGACAGTTGACGATTGAATGTAAAAAATCTATTTTTTTGCAATGTTGTTGTTTACGATATCACTCTAACCACACTCAACTTTTCAATGCGAAGTATTCCACATGGAAAACGCGTTCAAGGCTAGCCGAAATAGGTACTTGAATGTTGCGTCCGTGTTAGGGAAAACGGGTGTTGCATTTTGTGATGGTAATTGTAGAATTTCGGAGAAAGTGGTGAAATAAATTACTGCTTTAATTGGAATTTAGTGGGATTACATGAGTAGGATTTGTTCGGAAATTGTCTTAATAAATAAATACAAAATAAATTAATTGTAATAAATGTTCCTAACTTGACTGATGCAAATGAGACGAGAACAAAGGCAAAAATAAGTTAACAAATTTATGGAATATTATTTTTGCTACTGCAGTCGGTTTACACTTATAATCCGTTATCTACCTGTTGTTTTGCAAACATAATGCTTTGCAGGTTCATGCATTTTAACTTTTAAATAGTAGGTAGTTAGATAAAACCTTGATCATTACCCCAGCAATTGATAGATACTAGAGCTTTTCTGAGGATGGATAAGCATTAAGATAGCTGAAATTATTTCGCCTATATTAAGTTTATTCCAGCTTTTGGACATTCAAAGTGGTCAAGAAGGTAAATGTGTGCTTTGTGAGGTTGTGTTGTACTGTTAGTATCTGTTTTTTTTTATTTGATAACCTAATTAAAAGAATTTGATAACCTAGGTAGCCAACGCTCGGATGAGCGGTTGCGCTCAGGAACAGCCTATCCAGCGAGTCCTCGATTCGCTGCTCGACGGTCTTGCAGTTCGCGATGCGGTGCAGGTCTCTGGTTCTGGTGTCATAGGGGACGTCCAGTATCATCCTTAGAAGCCGGTTCTGGACCACCTGTACATTTGCCCCACACTGCCATAGCGTAGTTCACGACCGGGGCTATCACTGACTTCAGGAGAGCTAGCTTGTTTCGTTGGGAGAGACGCGACCTCCTTGCGATCAGCGGATACAGCGCCTTCAGCATCTGCCTTTCAGCGAGTCTGTTAGGTTCGGTAGCTTGCAGTCAAACATCACCCCAAGGTAGATGACCTCTTGCAGCCACGGAACAATACAGCCGTTGACACCCACGTAGCAGTCGGGTGGCGGATAGTAGCTGGCGACAGTCGGTGTCTTCGACTTATTAACCTTGATTTTCCAGCTGGCCAGGTACGCGACGTAGGTGGACACACCCTGCTGGAGCCGGAACCGGTAGTGGGCTGGTGTCCTACCGTTGGCAATGATCGTGCTATCGTCGGCATATAGCGCTAGCTTACAGTCCGCTGGAAGCCTGCCATTTTCTTATATATAGTTTTGCGCGCTACCTCCCCTCTTTTTCCCCTGACAGATTTGCTCTGCTTTGGAAATGGTCGGCTGCTCGCCTCGTCGAGAAGTTATAAAAGAGCGTTTTCAAAATTTTGAGCCCATTCCCTGTTCAACTTTCGTCGAGTTCACATCGCAGCAGTAGCAGCAGCAGCAGAAGTCATGGCCCGTACCAAGCAAACCGCTCGCAAGTCCACCGGAGGAAAAGCTCCGCGGAAGCAGTTGGCCACTAAGGCGGCCCGCAAGAGTGCCCCGGCCACCGGAGGAGTGAAGAAGCCTCATCGTTACCGTCCCGGAACGGTCGCCCTGCGTGAGATCCGTCGCTACCAGAAGTCCACCGAGTTGCTGATCCGCAAGTTGCCCTTCCAGCGGCTGGTGCGTGAAATCGCCCAGGACTTCAAGACGGATCTGCGCTTCCAGAGTTCGGCCGTGATGGCGCTGCAGGAGGCAAGCGAGGCCTACTTGGTTGGACTGTTCGAGGACACGAACCTGTGCGCGATCCACGCCAAGCGTGTTACGATCATGCCCAAGGACATCCAACTGGCTCGGCGCATCCGTGGAGAGCGTGCATAAGGAAATTGCTCCCAATCCTGACCCCAATTAAACGGCCCTTTTCAGGGCCACTAATTTCATTACGAAAGAGTTGTTGTCTTGCAAATCTAATTTACGTCACTGATCACGACTACGATCTTACCTCCTCAATCTTCATCTTCAATTGTAGAGTAAATTTACATAACCTATGATTTATCTAAAATTTTAATGATTTTTCTCCTCAATGTTGAACGAATTTTCCTATTCCTAAAATGCGTTTCAATATCGCCAGCTAACTGGTCGATTGTTAAAATGCTGCAATTTGTGTGACCCGGATGACGATAATCAATTTAGTAATTTAGTCATTCATTCGGAAAGGAAAGCTAATTTCAATAACCAAATTCCGCTATTTTATTGGGAGCAAATCCACTACAATGTGAAAGCAAATTCTTTAAGGATGCAACTATTTAAGCCTATATTCGTGTAAAAATCAACCAAATTCTCATCGCACAGAATTGTAGTGGATTTGCTCCCGTCTGAATCTGATCAAACCCCCTAGATTTTCCTACAAAAGCTGAAAGAAATGTTCGTAATTAGGTTGGAATTTTTCGAGAGTAACTCTTTCGTGATTGGTTTGGTAGTCCTGAAAAGGACTGTTGTTTTGTTTGGATGGTGCTACCTAGCAACGCTCGAACTCGTTTACTTCTTCTTGGCGGCAGCAGCCTTCTTGGCCGGCGCGGTCTTCTTCGGCTTCGGGGTCTTAGGCTTCTTGGCCGCGGTCTTCGATGGCTTGGTAGCCTTCTGCTTCTTCGGAGACGCAGCAGCCTTTGCCTTCTTCACGGTACCAGCCTTCTTGGCGGTTTTGGCAGCGGCGGCCTTGGCCTTCTTCTCGCCGGCGGGTTTCTTCGCGGCGGCAGCAGCCTTCTTCGCTGGCTTCTTGGCCGCAGCGGTCTTCTTGGCGGCGGCTGGTTTCTTAGCGACAGCCTTCTTCGGGGCCGCTTCTTTCACGGCCAGCTTGAACGAACCCGTAGCACCGGTTCCCTTGCGCTGGGTGAACGTACCCTTCTCCACGCCCTTGACCAGCGCCTTCCGGATGAAGATCGACAGCTTGGCCGCGTCGCACTTGTAGGTGGTCGCGACGTACTTCTTGATGGCCTGCAGCGACGATCCGTTGCGTTCTTTCAGGGTTGTGATGGCGGCCAGAACCATCTCGGCGACCGGCGGATGGGCCGCGGGCTTGGCCGGCTTCTTCTCTCCCTTCGCCTTCGGGGCCTTGGCCTTCTTCGGCGTGGTGGTCTTGGCCGGGGACGCGGCAGCAGCTGGAGCGGCGGCAACTTCGGTTTCAGTCATCTTGGATGATGGTTGTTGATTTTCCTTCTACGATGTAGACACGAGCGAGCAACAGTTTGGAATGAGGTGAAGAGCGATTCGCTCGTAGGTACTTGAATGTCCCGTCCGTGTTTGGGAAACGCAGCTCGCTGGGTAGATGGCGGTTGGAGGAAAATGTTTCAAACTTGCTTCAAAAACTTTTTTCGAAAATCGATTATTTCGTGTTATTTTTAAGAAACTGTTGAAATTTTACTTTTGAAACACATTCCTTAATACTTTAACTAGCCATAGGTAACAGAAAACAAACAACAAATCGTCTAGAACGGTGACTTTTTAATGTGAATTAGGGCAAAATACGCTCGTTGCTTCAACACTTTGTTTGAAATATGTCATTTGATTAAAATACGTAGTTTTGTGAATGTTGAAAACATTAAAAGTTGGTAGTCTTAACATTTTCCTTCCCAAATATATCAAAATGTAAGGCCCTAATTTGATTTACTGAGAACAAATTGCACTTCAAAAATCCTATCTTCAGAGATGATTTTCGCGTTCGGAACGATTGTTAGATTTGGTATAACAATTTTTCTAATTAAATTGCTTGAAATTTTTAAATTGATTATTTTTTTCTGAGTGCGTAAGTAAACAAGGTTTTAAATAGCATTTCTTATACATATTTGTTTGTGCAATGTTTTAGGCAGATAATAATGCATTTTTCTAATAAATTAAAAGCATATCTTTTGAAGGGGAAGCCAATACGATACGAAACAGAAATTCGACCTTCTCAATTTCAGAAATTTAAGAAGCTTAAACAAAATTCAAAAGTATTTTGAACTGATAACAGATTTATTTATAACAATCTTAAAATTGTTTTAAAATTCCATGTTATTGGAACAAAACGTTGGCATGCATTGCAATAGATACGCACAAAGAGGATTGTCTTTGTTTGAATGCTTTCATACGCAGTGGCATCTGTGCAGCGTAGTCTATGTTATGTACTTTCTTTGAAATTAGGCGTCATCCATAAAGTATGTCACACTTCTGGGGGAGGAGTGGGGGGGAGTGATTTTACCGTGACGTACTTTATTGATGATGCCTAATTAGACTTCGTCCAGTTTAATATTCAAGTGTGTGACAGCCTGACAGGTCATTCGCTCATTCGTATTCATTTGTTTACAGGACCTTATCAACAACGTTACTTAATCTACCTAGAGGTGGTTGGTGCCTTCCTCACATTTAAAGGGTAATGCTATTCAAAATAGACAGAAAAGGGCGGACCTGCCAGTTTTCTCCAAATTCAAATCGTGCTCGTTGGATAGCTCTTTCCCAGCCACGAGGTTCTAGCAGAGTTCTTACAGAGCTGGTTATTCTGACAGCAATCTAATAGAAACGTTCCACCGTTCTAGCAGGATTCTGACCACTACCGTGCACAGGGTGGGGCAACTGCCTGAGAAATTTGTTCTTTATTTGGTCAGGGGGTGTCGATATATGACGTTATTTTCAAAACGTTCATATTATTGCCCCACCTTCCTCAAAGAGCTGGGCACGCTAGTGATTCTGACAGAACCAGCTCTGCTAGAATACTTTGTGACTGGGTTTAAATACCTATCGAATGACCGGTAGCATGATTATTGATAGATCCGGACTACGTTTTCATCAAAATATTCGGCTACTAAAAATTGTATAAATAACACTTCCCACTGAGAATTTTGGCTCCAGCCTCGAGTCGATCTGGCTCGAGATCGAATGAGACCGATTTAAATAGGTCCAGTCAGTGCTGAGATAATGCTAATTAAGCTAATAACCGCAAATCAAATTTATATAATTAAACACTGAAAGCGGGTAAATTTGAATTGGGTCCTAAAATGAAGCTTGAATTGCTGATATTATTGTTTACAGCGATAAAGCTTATTTTTCTGAGTACAATGACCCTTTGTACGACCACAAAAAGTTTAAAATGGATTTTTAAATCAATTTTGAAAAATTAACCTCGCGGTCCTTCTTGACAGAAAAGCTCCTACTTGACAGCTCGTTCCAAGGGGACCATAGTTGATCCATCGAAAAAATGTTGTCTTGTCAAAAAAAAATTGCATTAAAATGAAAAAAAGTGATCAGAAATGTTTTTTAAGCGTGTTTTTTACCGTTGTACATAAAAATTGACATAGGGCTTTAGTACCCAATTGGATTTCAATTCAATTGTGTTTGATCCTAGGTTTTATCCTTGACCTGGTGCACAGTTTATACTAACAGGTTATCGTAACCAATAAAACAACAAATTACAAATTATTAGAATTTAACAGTTCTGCTCCAGGATGTTTCATTTCAAGAGTTTTTTTTTATTAGGTCCTATAAACATATGGAAGTTGTTTATTGGTCCTTTTCAAATAAAACTCTGGATTTGCAATTGGGTACTAAAGCCCTATGTAAATTTTTATGTACAACGGTAAAAAACACCATTAAAAACCATTTCTGATCACTTTTTTTCATTTTAATGCAAAAATAAATTTTGACAAGACAACATTTTTTTTGATGGATCAACTATGGTTCCCTTGGAACGAGCTGTCAAGTAGGAGCTTTTCTGTCAAGAAGGACCGCGAGGTTAATTTTTCAAAATTGATTTAAAATCAATTTTAAACTCTTTGTGGTCGTACGAAGGGTCATTGTACTCAGAATAATAAGCTTTATTGCTGTAAACAATAATATCAGCAATCTAAGCTTCATTTTAGGACCCAATTCAGAGATTTGGAGAACCTTTCAACTGAGATCAACTCATAGGCCTTTGCAGGGAGGGTACATATTTCTACGTTTAGATTTTGCTAGCTGGGTGCTCTTTTAGGGAAAATAAATTTTGAGAAAAACCATAGATCTAGATTGGATTTCTTTTCAATCCTTCTCTTAGTTTCGTCGTGTTAGGTATATGAAACGAAAATGAACAGAAGTATAGGCGTCATCCATAAAGTCTGACACGCTAGGAGGGAAGGGGGGGGGGTCTGAGCAAGCGTTACATAAGCATAGGAAAAGCGTGACAAAGGGGAGGGGGGGGTAAATTCTGGCTGGTTTTAGTGAGACGTACTTTATGGATGAAACCATGATAATTCACACTGATCGCTAAATGACGCCATTTTGTTTCCAACTGACGCGCAATACTTCCAACATACAGGAAGCATTTGAAATTTACTCAATTATTTCGCAACTGAATGAAATATTTATGATGCATAACTCTTTTCGAATATAATCAGTGGTCCTGAAAAGGACCGTTTGTTTTGATTGATTGTGTTGATTAACTGCAATTAAGCACGCTCTCCACGGATGCGCCGAGCCAGCTGGATGTCCTTGGGCATAATGGTGACGCGCTTGGCGTGAATAGCGCACAGATTCGTGTCTTCAAAGAGTCCGACCAGGTACGCCTCGCTAGCTTCCTGCAGGGCAGCAACGGCGGCACTCTGGAAGCGCAGATCCGTCTTGAAGTCCTGGGCGATTTCACGCACCAGCCGCTGGAAGGGCAACTTGCGGATCAGCAACTCGGTGGACTTCTGGTAGCGACGGATTTCACGCAGGGCGACCGTTCCGGGACGATAACGATGCGGCTTCTTGACGCCACCGGTTGAGGGAGCACTCTTACGAGCGGCCTTGGTGGCCAACTGCTTCCGAGGGGCCTTTCCTCCGGTGGATTTACGGGCGGTCTGCTTGGTACGAGCCATTGCTGGTCTTTTAGGTTTAACTGGTAAGTTTACACGATGAACACGAACTTTAGAATGGTTTCTAAAAAATCAAGATCCGTTCTTTTATACTGAACGAGAGACTGGTGGTCCTTGTCTAACTATATGTGTTTCACTCTAATTCCCCTACCTATATGCTGGAAATGTTATTCCAGCTGCCTAAAGTTATAAAAGAAGGCACGAACTGCGCCCCTGAAGTTAGTTTCATTTCATCGTCAGCGTTTGAAGGAAGCACATCGAAGATGACTGGACGCGGCAAGGGAGGCAAAGGACTCGGAAAAGGAGGCGCCAAGCGGCATCGCAAGGTTCTTCGTGATAACATCCAGGGCATCACCAAGCCGGCCATTCGTCGTCTGGCCCGTCGTGGCGGTGTGAAGCGCATCTCCGGTCTGATCTACGAGGAAACTCGCGGTGTGCTGAAGGTGTTTCTGGAAAACGTGATCCGTGATGCGGTCACCTACACCGAGCACGCCAAGCGGAAGACCGTCACGGCCATGGATGTCGTGTACGCCCTGAAGCGCCAGGGACGCACGCTGTACGGTTTCGGAGGTTAAACGGATTCGATCAAGAAAGGTTATTCAGAAAAAGGCCCTTTTCAGGGCCACGAAATGGTTTCAAAAGAGTTTTGTTCAAAGGAAATTCAATTGCGTATCGATTTAGTGCCGCCATTTTTTTCATTTCAAATCTTCAGTCAACCATCATGCAGCAAGAAAAATATTTAGCAACCTTGGTGTACGGTAGAAAATAAATGGCTGCGTGCTAGTCCCAATAAAGTAATTCAAGGCTGTATTTCATAGGTACTCGCGATCTTGGTTTGCATTAGTGTGAGTTCACCACTCCGTGCCACGAAAACCATAACAATAAATAACAAACGAACAATAGAGTTATCTACGTGCGTATGTATTGCGTGTACGTACACGAAAAAGATTGAGGTTAAATTTTGTACCCGCCAGCAAAACGGGGTGCTAGTGTGCGTGAGCTCGGGCTTAGATAACTCTATGGACCGTGCCAGGAAAACAAACAGATAGCGATTTTTACAACCGCACTATTACACACTCAATCGCGAGTACCTTTGGTAGAAAGCCATGAGTATATATATGATACATATTTAGAACAAAAATGGAGTCAATAAGAAGATACCAAAAATAAACATTTAAAAAAATACCTACTCAGTTTTCATTATCACTATGAGAAATTAGTAAACTTTAGTAAATCTTCGTTTTGTTTAGTGAGTTATTTATTTATACACAAAAAAATATTACTGTAATGACAAAAGTTGCTTACTTTTGATTAAAGTATTGCTGGAAAGCAGGAAATAGCTATCAGGACGTTATGAAAATCATGATCATTTTAAATAAGGTAATTGCAAACATTTTCCCAAGTTCATGTCAATCTTTAAAATTCAAAACGTAGTTTAACATAATTTTCGAAGCAAAACTGTTGTTGGGTGTTCACAGCAATAAAGCTTATTTTTGTGAGTACTATGGTCCTTTGTACGACAATAGAGATCTCCACGGTTTCTCTCACGCACACTATGATTCTGTGTTAGTATTCGTATTCAAAGTATTGTTTTGGTTTTGTTCGATTGTGATTGGTTGAATTCCAAACAGCTGATTTTGTTTATACTATTTTTACACATACATAGGCAAATCGAGTAGATCAATCGCCTGCAAAAACCAGCTGTTTACCACGTGCTCGTGGTACCGTAAACTGGGGTGACTTTGATAGCCCGGGGTGACATTGATAGAAATATGATTTGGCCACTAATTTTGATACATCCAATGTAACAGTCTCATTTTTGCAAATATATTCGATAATAAGCTATCGCTTAATGCTTACATACTCAAAATTCTCAAAAATGTTTAGATAATAATTTGACGGGCATTTGAAAAACCTATCAAAGTCACCCCGGGCTATCAAAGTCACCCCAGTTTACGGTATAACAAAGGACACAGCTGATTTTAACAGACGAATCATTCTACTCGATTTGCCTATGTATGCGTGTCATTTTGTTACGAACTAACACACTCTCGCATGTGGATATCTCTATAAAAGGTTTAAGCTGGGAGCGTTCTTTTATTACGTAACGCAGATGGGGGGGGGGGGGTCGGAGGCAGTGGTTACGCTCCATACAAAATTTTTGAAATTTATATGAAAATTTTGTTTCGAGGGGGGAGGGGGTCTAAAAACTGTTTTGCGTTACGTAATAAAAGAACGCTCCCTATTATGGATTTTCATATCAATTTTGAAAATTAAACTTCGCGGCCCTTCTTGACAGAAAAAGGTCCTACTTGACAGCTCCTTCCAAAGGAAACAGAATTGATTCATCGTAAAATGATGTCTTGTCAATAATGTTTGATAAGAACTGATTTTCAACCGTGTTTTTTTACCGTTGTACATTAATATTTTCATAGGGCATTAGGACCCTATTGTTTATGATCGGAGAACAAATATCTTTCGGTGTCTCAAATTTCTTGTTTTTGGCGATTTACAGAGCACTCAATCTGTGTACTGCAGGGCCAGATCATGCATGTGTGAAACACTTCGATATGCTGGGGGGATTTTTCTCAGTGTAATATGTATCATGAGAATGTAACAGAATTCAATGTCGCGCAACAAAATGTGTAGAGTTTCAAATTTTGTGTTGCTAAACGCACCGTCGCATTTCTTTGTTGACATTTTGAATATCAGCCAACAATCAAATTTTGATCGGGCTGATGTAAGTTTGTAATTTGAAGAATTTATTTAAAAGTATAAAACAAACAAACATTTTAAACAATCAAGGATTTCAAGATGACCGTTCATTCACTCACCACAAGGCGCCTTGTTCTTCGACTTTATCGAGATCTCCAGCGATACGGTTCCCAGCTTCAACTGACCGACAAAGACTACTTCCGGCATCGCATCCGTACTGAATTCACGCACAATCGAGACCTTATCGACCCCAAGGAAATAGAATTCGCGTACAAGGTTTGTTGTGTCGTGGTATTAAATGGTAAATGGCAAGTTGCTTAAATTAGCTTTTTGATTTTTCCAGCGCGGGCGAACTCTGCTGGATCGAGCACGTGTAATTTAGTCGTAAAATGCTTTCGCTTAGAACCATCTCTTCTTCCGTCCGGCAGTCAATCTTCGCCATCACTCGCTTCAAAACAACCATCGATGTGTCGAAAGTTCCGGTACTGCGTGACGAGGACCTCGAGGAAGCATTCGTTCGTGGAAGCGGCCCCGGTGGCCAATCGGTTGCCAAGACCAACAACAAGGTCGTTTTGACTCACAAACCGACCGGAATAGTGATTCAGTGTCACTCCTCGCGATCGCTGTTTAAAAATCGCGAGGAAGCCCGCCGGTTGCTGATTTTAAAGCTGGACGAGCTGGAAAACGGAGACCAATCCGTCGAAGCGCAGCGCCAGAAAATTGAAGCAAAGAAACACTCGGAGACGACGCGCCGGAAGATGAAACGGCAGGAGCTGAAGCGATCGTGGAAGGATCGGGAGTTCGGAGGGCAAGATTGAGACGATTTGAAGATGTGTTTTAAAATTTAGTTGCTAAATAGAATGTTGAAAATTACCACGAACTAAAATTACCAAATTTGTTGATTTTCTCCTCCTGTTTCCGTTTTTTAACCTGCGTGGAGTCAGTCCCACCGGTGGACGGTTCCTTTGATTCTGCCGACGTCCGTTTGGTGATGTCCTTGTCTAAATATTTGCCCACACCTGATCGGAATACCTTGAGCGGTTGTGCCTTTGCCGTTTTCTTTTGCTTCTCCTCCGCCTCTCGCTGAACTCGCTCCAGCTCGTCAGTTCGTGCCTTCGCTAGTTGCTCGTCCGCTTCTTGGAATGGATCCACGAAAACTTGCACCCTCTGGATGAAAATATTTTCTATCGGCCTGTCGCGGTTGTCCACCTCGATATGTTCCATCTCGGTTAGGGCTTCCAGCCCGCCAACGAGTTTTCCAAAGATTGTGTGCTTTCCGTCCAGGTGCCGACAGGATCGATACGTAATAAAGCTGAAACATATCCGTTGTTATTAGAAGTCTGAGAAGTAAGAACTCATTGAAACTCACAATTGTGATCCGTTAGTATTCGGTCCGGAATTGGCCATCGAAAGTATTCCCCTGCCCGCGTGCGTCAGATTTGGCTTGATCTCGTCGGCAAATTTAGTTCCCCAGATGGACGCGCCACCGTTTCCCACACCGGTTGGGTCACCTCCCTGGATCATAAAGTTCCGAATAGAGCGATGAAAGATGCACCCATTGTAATAACCGGAAGCACAGTGCTTCAGGAAGTTTTCGCACGTCTTCGGCACCTGATCGCAGTACAGCTCAAAATTCAGCGCACCAAAGTTGGTCAACAAGCGCACGTAGCCCTTCTTCTTGACTCGCTCATACCGAATGACGTCCTCTTCGATGATCGCAGCCTCGTGATTCAGCACCGGAACCATCGAGGTGCTCGTGAAAGCGGCCGCGACTGCCCCCGTGGAATAGTGGGCCGCGTTGAATTTGTCCGCCACCTTGTGTTCGGAGGATTTTTCCTCCGGTGCTTTGTAGTCCTTCTCCAGCTGCGTAAGAATCTCCCGCGTCTCCATTGAAATCGTTTTCAGCCGTCCTTGCGGGTCCTTGCGTTCCGCCCGTTCCTCCTCCGTTTCCACGCGCAGCTTCTTTTTGATGTGGTGGAAATTGGAAATGTTAAACTTTTCCAAATTGCTCGGATCCTGAATGGTGATGATGTCCTTCCGCGTGAACGGAGTATCGTCCAGCAGATCCTTCCAATTTTTGGCCTTTGCATTCAGCTGTTCCGTTGCCTCGTACGAGAACACGTTTCCCGTCTTTCCGTTAACGACAATGTGGGAATTCTTCGTAAACGGCTTGAACAACGTCGGACAGTGGTACTGGCCCTCGTGGTTCTTGGTAAAGTTCAACTTTATCAGCGACTTCCCGTCAAGCGGGGCTCCGGTAACCGGGTTGACCTTAAAGTGCTTGATAAAGTCGATAATCGCGGCCAGTTCAAACACGTTTCCGTCCTTGTCGCAGTAGGGGTGCTCGAACGGAACCATCGTGAGGCAACAGTGGTCAAACGGAAGCCGCTTGAACTTGATTTGCTCATTTTCCACCGAATCCGGTTTGTGGCCACCGTAAAACTCGGACCACTCGGTGTACGTAAGGTACCTGCGGGAAAAAAGAGGGATTGTTATGAAGTTAGGAGATTAAATCGTTTGTACATACATTTTGTCCTTCTGATGTTGCTTTTTACCCATTTTGACGATGGATTTATATTTTGACGATAGATAAAAAACTGATTTAAGTTCAATTTGTTGCAATTTCTCGGAGGATTTTTGCTGCTTTATTTATCAACAAAGAAATTATTTGACGTTTCTCGCCGTCGTTCCAGAAACTCTACACAAACCCAAGGTTGCTAACCAAATTCCCACCCTAGCGAGACATGTGCAGGCGCAGCACGCAGCCAGATGATGTCTCATCAAAATGTCACCGATGCAACAAGTTGCAAACTCCGGCACTAATAACAGTTATTTAAAGAATTTAAATTTCAACAGCAAGTTGCTAAAGACAGGTCTAAAATATAGTTCATTTAAACATAACCTTGCTTAAACGCTTGTTTTTTGACACTCCCAAACAGACATGCATTTGAACGCTCTGTACTTGCACTTCATGTTCTTATAAGCACATCTAGGAGGCACAGAACTTGGTGTTTTAACCACCTTACGAGAACGCGTGCCGAACTTTTATCGGCTCTTTGAACAATTGTAAATGTTTTGCCTTCCTCACCGAGGGGGACGTCACTCCGCGATAACACACTAAAACGCACAAAAACGAGCTCGAAAAGCATCAACGCTACTCATCGTGCCGAGTTTTCACATAACGCCACCTTAAAGCAAGTTATCGCAAGTTAACGCGCGTTAAAGCGAGTTAAAGCGACCAGCATCTGCTCGACTTTTGAGCCAGGGATATCTATCTTGCAACCTTGCCGTCGAGCAGTTTTTGGTCATGTTTGGCAACTCGGTATTTGTTTTGGTTTGTTTTCAAGCAGTTTTGACAGAAAGAAAAAAACAATGCAAAAATTGCGATTTTTTGTCAACGGTCGGAAAAAATTGCTCCGGTGTGATCGCCTGCTCCACCGTTCACAGCACGGCGCACATTTTGACGACCGGAAAAGTTAACTTTTCTCCCGGTGTGTTGTGTGTGATAGGCGGCTCTAACATCAAGTGCTTAAGACGGACTTTGGCGGAAAATCCTGGCGCAAACTCAAGGAGGAGCAAAGTTTTTGGGTAATGTTTTTTTGGCAGTGCGATTAAGTGATTTTAGTTGTGATTTTTATTGTTTTTGTTGCCAGATAATCGAGTCGCTTGGATGTAGATCAGCCTGACCGCTGAAAGGCGCACCACCACGCTGCATCACTAGCTTTTGCCCTGATTGTGACCCTCCTCCAGCGAAGCGTCGAAACGTTTGCCGAGGAGAAGGGCGAATTCGCCCGGCTGTCCTCGTTTGAGGGGGCCATCGTGATCGGCGATCTGGTCAAGGGCACACTCGGTCCGAAAGGAATGGACAAGATTCTGGTTGCGCATGGCCGCAGCGCCGGCCAGGTTGAGGTCTGGCAGCGAAGATCCTCGTGGACATAAGTCCTGGAAGCGCGACGAGGTTGGCGATGGAACGACTTCCGTGACGGTGCTGGCGTCAGAGTTGCTGCGAGAGGCGGAAAAGTTGATCGAGCAAAAGTTGCACCCGCAGACGATTATCGCCGGGTGGAGAGCTACCACGAAGGCGACACCTTCGGCGCTGATTACCGCGGCTCAGGACAATTCGAAGGAGGTGGAAAAGTTTCTAGAGGATTTAATGAACATTGCCTGGATGACGCTCAGGTCGAAGATTCTGTCTCAGCAAAACTACTTTGCCAAGTTGGCCGTCGATGCCGTGATGCGGTTGAAGTGATCCGGGGAATTGAAATCAAGGTTTTTGGATCGAGCATCAAGATGGACTCGATGGCGAAGATTGCCGAGAAGGAGAAGATGAAGGAAAAGGTGATAACCCGGACCAGTTTCGTCTCGGTCGTTGCGATCTGATCGAGCAGGTCATGATCGGCGAGGACACGCTACTGCGCTTCAGCGGAGTTCCCCTCGGAGAGGCCTGTACCGACGAAGCGGATTGTTCGCTGCACGACGCTCTTTGCGTGTTGGCCGCGGAAACGTCCGGTGAGGAATCGATAGCAATGGAAGCGTTCGGTCTCGCTCTGCTCTAGCTGACGACGACGACGACGATCGCCGACAACGAAGAGTACCGTTTGTAACGCTTATCTAAACGAAGAGTAAGAATGTTGGAGAGGGGTTTTGCAGGACTTTTTTTATGTTAATGATTATTTTCTTTGCAGGTGCACGTGTAATCAACATGCCCATCGAAGGACGCTGCAGCGATGGCCGGACCTGGACATCCTGGACAGCCGGATCATGCTGCTGGAGCAAAAATTTAACGAAAAGATGATTGTTTCTATGAAGATGAACAAAACTACTAGTCAGATGAGTTTTAAATATAGTTAGAATACTTTATTAACATGAACTGTAAAAGAGACTATAATGCTACTTATAAATATACTTAAAAATAGAACTTGTTTCAAAAGAAATCCAACCGCGTTCTGGGAAAACTCTCATAGCGCTACCGACACTCTTGCTGTAGACGCTTCCTCCACAGCAGACAGATTTGTGTTTCAGCCGGTAGAACAGTTGCAGGGTAGACTTCCGACTCGTGCAATCAATTGCAGCGACTGAGCAATCAAGTACGCATACAACTTTTTTTTCTAGAAGTAGACATTGGCAAAGTTGAACACTAGCTCAGGATCGCAACTTCAGGATGTTCCAGTGAGGTGGCTTCAATTCCGCTTTCAAGTTTGTTTCCGCTAACACTCTCGTCCGGAATGTGGTGGAGGTCACGTGAAGTTCATTCAACAACAGTTTATTTCCAACCGATTCCGTCTGGTCCGTCTCATGGCGCAATGGGTTCTTGAGGATGCACCGAATGAACCGACCTTTGTCCTCGACCCTCCAGAACTTCACCAGCACGGCGTGAGTACGTTTGTTGTTCTTGAAGGCGCACCTCTTTCACGTCGTCCGGCGCGTTGAACCCAGCGCGCCCGCAGACACCACGGAACACCTCCAGGTGTTGATTCGGACGTTCCAACATTTTTCCCTTGATAAGGACTTCCTCGTGCAACCGATCTTGCCGCAGTTCCTAGATTCCCCATTTCAGCAGGTTTTCAGCGGAGACGACGTCGATCCGATGCGCAAGCTGCAGCAGCTTCCCAAGGAGGTCCTTGCTTAGCTTTTACAGGTCGTCCAGCTTTTGCAGCTTTGCGTAAATCTCCTGCAACTGCTGTGAGATGCTGGAATTCGCCGTTTCGGAGTTCGTCGACCTGCCGTTCATTCCACCTTTGGAATTGATCGAGCGTCGGTCGGATCCGTTCATCCTAACCTCAATCTGCGACACGATCGACCGGGTCCGCAACGTACTCCAGCGACCGGATTTATGCAAAACACAAGACAAAACGCGTGAATTAGTATTTCTTAATTTTTTTAGCGGACGGTAAACAATGCCGATCTTTCAGGTTGCAGTTGCTGCCGTTCTGTCCGGATGCTGCCAACATGCTAAAGCCGGGCCGCTGTGTCCTGCTGACTCCTGTCCGGGTGCCCCCGTTTTTTTTTAAATCGACGATCTAGTCCGGTGACGGAGAAAAAATTGGCAAAACAAACTGCTCGACTGATTTGACATCGAGAACTGTCATTTGCTCTTGACAGTTCTCGGTGTCAAAAAAATCGAGCAGTGTGATGCGAAAACGCAAGAAAAGGTAAACAAAAACGCGAGTTAACGCGGTTATCGCAAGTTAAAGCATGAAAAAGCGGAAAGGTAAAAGTGAACGCTGAAAAGGTTAGCAAAGGAATCTTTATCGCTCGGTCAACGCGGAAGTGTCATCCCCCTTGTTCCTCACCTTACTGAGGAAAGGCTATAAAATCACTCGAAAAATGAACTTCTTAATTCGACCTCGTAGACCCACCTTCACGTATACCTATCGACTCAGAATCATGTTCTGAGCAAATGTCTGTGTGGATGTGTGTAGGTGGGTGGACAAAAAAATTGTCACTCGATTATCTCCGGACTGGATGAACGGATTTTGACCGTATTAGTCTCATTCGATCCGTCTTGGGGTCCCATAGGTCTCTATTTAAAATCAGCAAGTTTAGTTAAGTACTTCAAAGTTAAGCTAAAAAAACGATTTTGGCGTATGTCCGGAAGATTGTAAAAAGGGTGGTTTTTGCAAGAAACCCTATCATGTTATACATTTTTATAAAGGTATTAAAAAGACCTTTCCAATGAGCCCAAAACATTGAAGATCTGACAACCCTATCAAAAGTTATTAGCACTTAAGTGTTATTTATGCACTTTTTGGGAGCCGGATCTCAGATATTTCAGTAAAAATTATGTCCGGGTCCATCATGCGACCCATCGTTAGTTAGATAATTGAAAGACCTTTCAAATGAGCCTAAAGGATCAAGGATCTGACAACCCTATCAAAAGTTAGTGGCACTTAGGGAGCGTTCTTTTATTACGTAACGCAGTAGGGGGGGAGGGGGGGGTCGGAGGCCGTGTTACGCTCCATACAAAATTTTTAAAATTTGTATGGAAATTTTGTTACGAGGGGGGGGGGAGGGGGTCTAAAAGTCCGATTTTTCGCGTTACGTAATAAAAGAACGCTCCCTTAAGTGTTATTTATATACTTTCATGAGGCCGGATCTGAGATATTGTGATAAAAAATATTGTCTGAATCTTCCATGTGAACTTTCGTTGGATAGGTTTTTTTATCAGACCTTGCCGATGAGCCAGAAAAATTGAAGGTCTGCGAACCCTATCAAAAGAAATCAGTAATAAAATTGATTTGTTAAACATGTTAAGGGAATGTTGCTATTTTTACTGAATGTATCCAGGTTTTTAAGCGAAGATGGCATTCGAAATGGTGAACGTCTGAAATGTCAAAATCGCGCAGTAGCACCAACATAAGAAAAAAATGTGGCTGTCATGTCATAGTACACTTTTTTTCGTAATGTTGGTATACCACCGATATATATATTGATATATCACCGCGTGATTTTGACATTTCAAGTGTTCATCATTCGAACGCCATTTTCGTTTAAAAACCTGGATTGACTTTATGAATGTGAGGAAGGCACCAACCACCTAAAGGTGGATTAAGCATCGTTTTTTGAACAATATTCAACTCTTCTTCATTTATATTTTGAACTAGGCTAGTGCTTTTCACGAATTGGTGTAGCGCCGAAGCCCATTCTCAGATACTCATCAAAACATAAAATATTTATCTAGAACTCACCTTAAAAAACTGTAAAATGGATACATTTTCTAGCAAAGCGCACTGTTCGTTGTTTCCGTATCTTGAAATCCCACAGCAAAGGTTAAAGTCAAAGAGTATTTAAAAAATGGGTTTGCATAAAACGGTCCTCAAACATCCGAATTCCTAAGCTTTCAACAATCTGGACCACTAGACAGCTATTCCACATTGTTCATTTTGGTTTCACACACGGATAATCGATGATGTTTATCACTTCACGGTTCTATTCAGCTTTATTTTCCTACTTTTTTCGCTGCAAAAAAATTAAACCAGAAAAAATAATGACATTTCCACGTTCAGTCAAAGTTCTGACACAGTGCCCGTGCGCGTACTTTAATTAAAAACACGGTGTTTTTAAATCTTAGAAGAACAAGAGCAGCACCCGTGCCGTGCCGATGCACCTCTGCTCCCAAACATTATTTTTCTCATCACTCATTTTAATTACATATGATACAAAATAACCAAAAAATGACAATGACCAATTTCAGATCGAGCATTTAGAGAAGGCACATTCTGTCAAAAAAACCACGAAGCAAATTCTGCAAAACGGTTTAAAATCCGTTTTAAATTTTTTGTGATTTATAAAGTATGCATAAGAATCTTTATTTTATGCACCTTATTGTTAACATCAACTAATTTAACTACATCATTAGCTCATTTAAATGCATTGTTTTGCTTTAACTATTTCATCATGCAGAAAATAAAAATATAAATTCAATTTTAATTCTTCCACATACAATGAAGTTCAAATTGATCCGGACAAGTGTGAAAGAACCTTAAACCTCTTCAGTCCCTTTCCACAATTTTGTTTTTGTTTTGCGCGTTTTTTCTCCTTGCTGCGCTGTGATTGGCTGTTCTCCAACCCGGCTAGCCTATAAAAGAAGTTGGCAGTGTCAAATTCCGTCATTCTCACTGTAATATTCGACGGAGTAACATCGCATCGGAAGCTGACTAAGGACCATGGCTCGCACGAAGCAAACCGCTCGCAAGTCCACCGGGGGAAAAGCACCGCGGAAACAGTTGGCCACGAAGGCAGCTCGCAAGAGTGCGCCGGCCACCGGAGGAGTGAAGAAGCCGCACCGATTCCGGCCGGGGACCGTGGCGCTGCGCGAGATTCGCCGCTACCAGAAGTCGACGGAGTTGTTGCTGCGGAAGCTGCCCTTCCAGCGGTTGGTGCGCGAGGTCGCCCAGGACTTCAAGACGGATCTGCGGTTCCAGAGTTCGGCCGTGATGGCGCTGCAGGAGGCCTGCGAGGCGTATCTGGTGGGGCTGTTCGAGGACACGAACCTGTGTGCGATCCACGCCAAACGTGTCACGATCATGCCCAAGGACATCCAACTAGCTCGTCGCATTCGTGGCGAGCGCTCCTAAAAGATTTAGTTCTTATCAGTTCCAATCTGTTGAAAGAGTCTAATTCCAAATCGGCCCTTTTCAGGGCCACCCCAAATGAATCACGAAAGAGTTTATCTTGACAATTTCACTAGGTTAAACTTTGGAAGAGCGTGTAATGCATTTCGAATCTATTTTGCGCAAGTGTTAATTAATAATTACCGTTTTTCCATTTTCACATTGTGCATTTATGAGGTCCGTTTCGATAGGGCGAATATGCGTGTTTGCAAGCAGCAAGTTTGTCTGTGTACCAGTTTGATTTTGCCAATCGAACCATCTACAGCAGCCATTTTCAACCTTCTAGGCTGGTACCCCCTACCGTGTAAATCAAGTAGGCTCGGTACCCCCGTTGAGAATCGCTGATGGGTGCTTTGTTCAAGGGAAAAGCAGACTGTTGACAGGCGCAAAATTTTGCGTTTGCGTTCAGGCCTTACGACAATTTTCTTTTCTGGTATGAATTGGTCAGAGGGCTTTTTGTTAATTTGATTTGGTTAACCGTTCGAATTATTTCTAGAAAATCCACCACGGTTAATCAAATCAAATTAACAAAAGCCCTCAGATCTGGACGTAAACGCTAAATTTTGCGCCTGTCATCATAGCCTGCCAGTCATTGACCATTGAACAAAGCAACCCCTTTAGATTGTTCGACTGACAGTTGATGGAAAAATCGAATTGTCACAGCGTTCTGCGTTCACCACTTTGTCGAACGAACAATCTTGTTCTTAGCGGAATCTGGATCAACCAAGGAGGCAGATTTTGAACCATATTCGTGAAATAATTGTTGCGGTTTTCCATCAGTTTGAGATGTGGAACTTTCGATAGTTGAGAAAATTTACCGGAATCGCAACCATTCGACTCGGGAATTCGCCCTCAAGAAACGTTTACGCTGATTGATTTTGAAGAATAACTCTTTCGTGAATATGTAGTGGCCCTGAAAAGGGCCGTTTAGTTTAACTCCTCTACTTGGAGCTGGTAAACTTGGTGACTGCCTTGGTTCCCTCGGACACGGCGTGCTTGGCTAGCTCTCCCGGCAGCAGCAAACGGACGGCCGTTTGAATCTCCCGCGACGAAATCGTCATCCGCTTGTTGTAATGGGCCAGCCGAGAAGCTTCCGCCGCAATCCGCTCGAAGATGTCGTTCACGAAGCTGTTCATGATGCTCATAGACTTCTTCGAGATGCGCGTGTCCGGGTGGACCTGCTTCAGCACCAACAGGATGTACCGGTGGTAGTTTTCCGAGCGACGAACTTTGCGCGCCTTTCTACCTCCATCAGCAGCAGCACCCTTGACGATGTTCTTCGACGCCTTGCCAACAGCCATCTTCTTAGAGATGGCCGTTTTCGGAGGCATGTTGGTTCTGGGTCGTGGATTCGATGTTAATACTTCAACAGTCACAGTAGGAATGATACTGTCGGCTGGGCAACAGTTGGTTTTGTTAGCGCGAGTAGGGAACGAATGCTCCTCCTTTGGCGTTTGCTTCCTTCTCTCTACGTCATTCGTAGCTCCGCCCCCTCTCTGCTCGAAACGCCAACTGAGTGATTATATAACAAATTTTCGGGAGGGCAAATTTTTCACACCAACTTTATCGTTAACCGTAGCAACTCCTTACCGAATACATCATGTCCGCTCGAGGTCAAGGAGCCAAGGCCAAAACGAAACCGCGTTCTCGGTCGGATCGCTCAGGGCTGCAGTTCCCGGTCAGCCGTGTCCATCGATACCTTAAGAAGGGAAACTACGCTAACATCATCGGAAGCGGCGCTTCGGTCTATCTGGCCGCGGTGCTGGAGTATCTGGCAGCAGAAGTTCTGGAACTGGGAGGAAACGCCGCCCGGGACAACAAGCGCACCCGGATCATCCCGCGGCACCTGCAGTTGGCCATCCGAAACGACGAGGAGCTGAACAAGCTGATGGCTGGCGTGACCCTGTCCCAGGGCGGCGTGTTGCCGAACATCCACGCCGTGTTGCTGCCGCAGAAGACCCAGGAGAAGAAGTCGGAGTAGATTCTGACGGACTGACTAACGCTTACTAAACCGCCCTTTTTAGGGCGACTGAATTTAGTACAAAAGAGTTATTCTTTTCTTAATCAACTAAATATAACAAGTTGACACTGAAACAAAAATATTTTCTCATAAAATTCTGGACCACCATTCGAAAAGGGCGCATTAACGTTTCGACAAGTGGAGCTAATTGTAATATTGGATGTAAGTGGACTTTAAAAATTCTTTATTCATTTCTTATAACTGGACAAGGAAAGATTAATAAAGACACTATCGCATTAGTAGTAAGGTGTAAAATGAAATAATTAAATTTTGATTTCATCCAACTTCGGTCATCATCTAATTCAAGCCTATCAAAAATAAAAACTGGATTCAAATGGTTCACAACTTTTGCCTTTACTTTTACCGAACCGTTTTAGTTCTTCTTGGCCACCACCAGCTTATCGTTGCTGTCCAGGTAATCGTAGGTCAGCTTGGCCAGTACCGCCCCCGATGAAAGCCCGAGAATCGTGGCCGCGGCGTTGTTCCGTGGGATGGCACTCCGCAGCACGGCCCAAACGAGCACCGATCCGAAGCTGAACAGGGCGGATCCGACGATACTGTACGCGGCCCGCTTCTGGCCACTCGCAACCAGCGCCATGTGCGGCCTGCTGTAGAAGTAGAGCGTTGTTCCGAGCAGGGTGTGCACCAGCAAAAAGTTGGTCACGTCTCGTTTTGGCAGCAGCCTGAAAGATCAAGGAAAGGAATTGTTTACATGCCTCGGATCTCGGACGATTTAGGGCTGCACTATTAATAGACTGGTGCTTACCGGATGGCAATCGACGGATTCATGACGTTTACGGAAAGAGCCGCATAGCTGACCATCGACTGTACCGGGATGTAGTAAAACAAAATGTTTTCCTTCGTCAGCGGCTTCAGTCCAAGCGTCTTGCACAGGGACTGCTGGTTGGCGGCGGCTTCGGTCATCTTGAGAAACTTTGAACACGATAAATATAATGCAAAATGTCACGGGTAACCTCGGAACAACCGGGATTTTTCCAACTTTACTGGCCCTTTGGAACTGGCTCGGTCCGCATCGATTGTGTAACCTGCGGATGACAGAGCTGTCACAATTTTTACTCCACCTCGTCATGTGTTTTGTAAACATTGCTGTGTAGAGTTTGCTGTTCACTTGATAATTCTACAAAATATGCCAACGTAGGACTACGTTCTGATGTGGTGCTGGTTATTCGTTAAACGTTTATTAACGGCAACTTTGACCATCGAGCTGTCAAATCGCAACATCGAGTTAAACTTTCTGTGCAGTTGTTGTGAAGGTTACCATGGCTTTTCGAAAAGTTTAACTCCTTGTTGCACGCACACACTCTCACTTTTAATTTCTCGATTGGTCATTCGCTGCCCACGTTTTGATAAGATACGCAGCTGGAAAGGAACAGAAAAGGAAAGTATTGCGCGTATTCCCGAAAAAGACACGCGGCATACCAGTCTCGAAACGACGCGCCGCACTTTCGGCAAATGCGCGCTGTCAAATCGGTCAAATCCCATATTGTGCGTTTTGTTTTTGTTGATCTTCTTCTTCGAATTGAATGGCATTGTTGCCGGGAATGTTTTTTATTGCACCAAAAGTGCAGAAAATCGCTGGCAACAGTGTCTGCGGCACATTCTGAAATGCCGCGCGGCGTGTACCTTCGAGAGAAACGGACAATAGCGTTTGACGATTTTTCGCGCGATGCTTGTTTGTACCCGCATAATCAAATACCAAAGGTGAAACTGTCGAAATCATAAGAAAATTATTTCTGGTATGGTTACCATTTGTGATATTGTTGATATAATGTCACGACCATATAACAAAATTAAAATGGTACTATTTCCCGAATTGTTACACTTATCTTGACATATTCGAATGGTTGATTTTTTTTCCTACAATTTAATGAACGGTATCTATTCGTCATACGATTAGGATGGTTCGAAACAGCTATTGTTAGAACATAATAGTACTGTAGCCGGTATGATAAAAGTTATGATACTCGGTATGATTTAGTCAAAGAAGCCTAAGCGGAAAATTTCCTAAATTTCCTAAGTCCTAATAATTGAAACAATTGCACAACAATTAATGGTACGATATAATTATTCCTCATATGTTTGGTATTATTTCAAACAGTTTTTGTATGATTGAGCCAAAAATGAATTTTAGCGAAAATTTTCTTAAGTCCCGATGATTCAAACAATTGTTCAACAATTCATGGAGAAATATAACTTTTCGCCATATGGTAAGGATTTTTCGGAACAGCTATTGTTAAAACATAAGGGTACCATAGCCGACGTAGTATTTCCAACTTGAAGCTCAGCGAAAAACTCTTAAGTCCCAATAATCCAAACAATTGTACAACAATTCATGGAACGATATACCTGTTTGCCATATAGTTTGTATGTAAAGCTAATTTATTTTCGTGATAATTTTTATAAGTCCAAATAATTTAATCAATTGATTGACCATTATCAGAACGATAACTGTTCGCCATGTGATTGGTCTATAATTTATTTGTATGGTTCTACCATACATGTTACGATATATTTATGATAAATTTTGAGGCCTCATTTCATAATAAAATGCATTTTAAACCGCCAAACGTAATGTAACTGAGATAGCTCAATTAGATAAGGCGGCAGCACCACGGAAGAATCAACAGGAGACATCATCATCAAGCGGTAACAAATCCCGGACATTACAAAAAAAAAACGCTCACCATTAATAATCATATACTTACCATTCCCATTTAAATCCATAGTTCCCAGAACATTTGTAAAGTTTATTTTTTGGCTCCTCCCTTTTCAAATGGTGTCGGTAAGTGTCGGTAAAGCAGTTCACCATTTAAAATCATATTTTATTAATTTGTGGTACGGTTCACATAAAATAAGAATTGAACAGTTTGGGGTAGGGTATGACTATGATCCACGAAAAAAACATACTCACACAAACTCGCGCGTGGATATCTCTATGGTAAAATACTTGAACATCCCTAGTTTGTGTAGACTTTTTGACGTTCTGTGCAACAAGGCTTTTGTTTGGCGCGCACTTTGCGCATGTGTTGGTGTCTCGGTTGTTTTGAATTCGCAACTGTCAGAAGGAAGTAAAACAAAAAAATAAGTCGATTCTCTCCCCTTGTTCTCGTTCGCAGTTCAAACTCGAAAGGTGTGCAAAGTGCGCGAGTGGTGTTTTTGTGTGTTATTCGTGAAAATTTGCCGGGTTTTAGTGCTGCTCAGTGGTTTACGGTACGTGGAACGCTGTTTGCCTTGAATCGGTTTTCAAATAAATTTAGAAAATGGTCCCATTTTCGGAATTTTTCGATTCAATGTTTAGAACTTGTTTTGGGAGGAGAGGAAAAAAAAATCAAGAACAAAAACTTGCCCAACCGTTCAAGCTAACTCACACTGATGTAGCATTTTCAGCGGTTCCGCGTAGTGTTCACTCATACATTTACAAACTTCCCGTCGTGTTAGCTGTGTTTAGTTTGTTTTTGTTTTATTTTGTTTAGTTCCTCAACTATTACTTAAGATATATCTTCAGTTTTTCAATAACTAAATTCTCAACAAAAGTTTCATTGGTTCTTTAAACACAGTTAATAGACGTATCCAGTTTGAAATGGCCGCTAGGTGACCAATGGTGTTAGAAATGACAGCTTCCATGTATTTGAATATGGGAGCTCAGGAAAACTCAATTTTTAAGCAATAAAATGATTATTTATGATAAAAGTATTGATTGATTAGTTGCACAAAATGTGTCTAGAATATTATTAAAATAAAAACTGTTCGAAAAATTTGCAATTGAGATAAGTACACCATTCGAATCAGCAGGAATTTTGGGCACCAAAAATATATAGTTTTCATATGTTAAGTATTTTATTTTAGAAGAAAATTAACAAAAAGTATGAAAATCGAGACATTTAGTATGGGAGCTGTCAAATCTCTCACCATCAAAAAGCAGCGTTGAGCTTTCGCTGGATTTGTCTATTTAATTTCAAACGTTGAACTTTACGTTACTTTAATGTGGAGTTTATGAAATGGAGCCTAACATTTCAAAAGGGCACAAAACTTTTGTAAACAATAGTGTATCCCTTTCACTCAAATGACAGTTTGCATAAGGTGTGAGCGGGATACACTCTTGTTTACAAAAGTTTTGTGCCCTAATGAAATGGAAAGCACGAAATACTGACTTTATAAGCTGTTTTCTTTAGCTAAATGCTTTAGATTGTGTGAAACTATTATAAATTTCTGTCAAACTATAATATCACGGGGAAAAAAATATATTTTATTTTGTATTGTATTGTACATGTATCGTGTAACCAACAAAAGGCTATGCAAGAACAAAATCAGCTTAAAATAATTTTGATCTAAAACAGGGGTGCCCAAAGTATGGCCCGCGGGCCAAACATGGCCCGCGAGGTGATATTTTGTGGCCCCCGGACCCATTTTGAATGATCATGTAAAATGGCCCGTTGACCACTTGTAAAGTGAATTTATACTTTTTCAAAATTAAGGTTTATTTTAAGCTTTTATATGCTAATCTTTTTTTTTTTTTTTTAATAATAATAAGAAATTTATGATTTATCAACATTTTGATCCCCACTTTAGGATACAAATAATTTGATCAAAATATTTTATAATTGAAACAATTTCACACGTTTCAATGTTAGTGAAACTAGTAAATATCGTCAAAACTTTCATCAAACATTTTAGAAATATAAAAAAACGTTCAAGTTTGACTTAGGTAGAATTCTGTAATAGTTGCAACAATAAAAGTTTTCTTTATTAATTTCCAAGGCATATTGACTCTTTGATGAACTGACCCTCAAACTAACATTGCACTTCCTTAGGGATTCGAACTCATTACAGTTAGATAACGAATCTGATTGACTATCAACTGATTCAGGCAGAGAAAATGTGGAAATCGGAGGATCAAGTTTGCAGAAAATATTAAACAAAGCTTTCGTCGATCAACCCACCCCTCCACAATTCGCAATTCGCAATTTTCAGTGTAAGAACGGGCCTTGACAATTATTAAAAAAAATGGCTCGAAAAACCAGCAGCAAAAATATATTTCCAAAAAACTAAAAAAATGAAATATAAATGCATTCAGGTGAAATTAATTAAATATGCATTCCTTTGCATTTAAAATCATTTGAGCATGTTTGAATTTCTTAAAAATAATTTGAATTTTAGTGAATTTTCGATGAAATAAATAAATGTTTTTCGCTTTTTTTGAAAATAATGATTGCAGGTTAACTATACGGAAGCTTAAAACATTTTCTAAAAGTTGAAATTCTGGCTCTCAACGATTTTTCATTAGCCACATTTAACTTATAGATGATTTGTTCAACATGTAATGTCACCACCATTTTCGAAATATAAAAACAAAACATTAATATTTTTTTTGAAAACACAAGTACTAAAAATTTTTTATTTAATTCAAATACCAGAAACAACAAAATCAACAATACCGATAGAAACCCGTTATTTTGTGGTTTCTATAATTTTAAATAGATTTTTTTTTAAATAACAGAAATGTAATCTTTTACATTAAAATAACGTAATTGATTTTTTTAACAACCTTTTTTGTAAATTTGGCCCGCAAGGTCATTTGAGCTTCAAATTTGGCCCGGCCTCCAAAAACTTTGAGCACCCCTAATCTAAAACGATATTTATAAAAATCATAAACATTTTAAAATTGTTGTTCATAATAATCTGATAGTTTTTGTTATGTTTATGTTTGTTTGGTACAAAAAAAACGCGCCAGTATCAACGAAAATCTACACGTTTTTCAATAAGTTTGAATGACTTTGTGTGTTTGAAATTTCCCCCAGAACATTTCATTCCCCTTTATAGGTCCCTAGTGTAAATAATATTTACATATTATGTACAGGGGACCATCCATAAACCACGTGGACACTTTTTTGGGAATCTGTTTCCCCCCCCCCCCATTCGTGGACAATTGTCCATACAAAAATTTTGGATCGTGGACAATCACCATACCCCCCCCCCTAAAGTCTCCACGTGGTTAATGGATGGTCCCCAGGTCACCAATCACTTTTGTTTTGGAAATTGGTAATTAAAAAATCGAAAAGCCTCAAAACTGAAACAACTCAAAATAGTAAAATCGTCAAATAATTTAATTTAATATTTCACTAATACCAATCTCAAAGTCAAGAAACCCAACAATCCAAAAATAAATTTAAATAACTGAAATTCTTCAAATCTTACCTGGCGGTCTGGAAATTTCAAACTTTAAAAATAAAAATAAACCCAAAAGCCTAAATTAATATATATGAAAAATGTAAAAATATTATGAATACAAAGAGACGAGCTGTTCCTTTTAATTCCGCTATATATATTAGGGTGGGTACGTTTTTCAAAAAGTTCTCGGATCAAGTTTTAGTATGATTCCCCTTGTAAGGCATGCCCATAGGGACTTTCATGCCAAATATCAGCTCATTTGGTTGTAAACTGGCTGCGCGCATCAGGATTAAAGTTTACATGGGAATTACTATGGGAAATTTGAAGTTTTTGTTCAAACGCTCCTACAGGTCTGGGAAAATTACGCGCCAACTTCTGGTATGGTCAAGCCTATGGATAATGGTCTGGAGAACACTTTTCCCGAAGAGAGCATATGGATTCGTTGTCCCTAGACCTGGCGCATCGGCAAACAATCCGATGTCTCCGGAATCAACGGTTTTCCATCAAAAAGCATCAAATTTTCCTTAGCATGCTATGAAAGCTTGATGAACACCGCGACGCCATTCGTCAGGCAGCTACCACGTGGTTGAAATATTTGCAAAAAAATACAAATTTGCTATGCAAAGATTCTGAATTCGACTAAATAATATCAGGATTACTCGAAATCATCATTTTCCATTTAACCCTTTCAGGCCTGATTTTTTCTGAGCTGTGTTAATCTACAATTTTGGTACCAGTAGTTCATTTTTTCCATGAGTAAACAGAAACAGGCAAAAAAAAGTTACATTTCATTATTGGACGTTCTGGGTCCTCCAAAGTGTCCTGGAATATAGATCTTGGAGTCTACCGCCGTAACAACACGATTTTACCAAGTTTCCGATTATGGTTCATATTCAGTGATATCCCTGAGACCCTTTGGCAACACTATGAGCTATGTGGATCACTTTTGGGATGTTCTGGGTCCTCCAAAGTGTCCTGGAATACAGATCTTGGAGTCTACCGCCGTAACAACACGATTCTACCAAGTTTCCGATCATGGTTCATATTCAGTGATGTCCCTGGGACCCTTTGGCAACACTATGAGCTATGTGGATCACTTTTGGGATGTTCTGGGTCCTCCAAAGTGTCCTAGAATACAGATCTTGGAGTATACCGCCGTAACAACACGATTCTACCAAGTTTCCGATTATGGTTCATATTCAGTGATGTCCCTGGGACCCTTTGGCAACACTATGAGCTATGTGGATCACTTTTGGGATGGTCTGGGTCCTCCAAAGTGTCCTGGAATTCAGATCTTGGAGTATACCTCCGTAACAACACGATTCTACCAAGTTTCCAATTATGGTTCATATTCAGTGATGTCCCTGGGACCCATTGGAAACACTATGAGCTATGTGGATCACTTTTGGGATGTTCTGGGTCCTCCAAAGTGTCCTAGAATACAGATCTTGGAGTCTACCGCCGTAACAACACGATTCTACCAAGTTTCCGATCATGGTTCATATTCAGTGATGTCCCTAGAACCCTTTGGAAACACTCTGAGCTATGTTGATCACTTTTGGGATGTTCTGGGTCCTCCAAAGTGTCCTGGAATACAGATCTTGGAGTCTACCGTCGTAACAACACGATTTTACCAAGTTTCCAATTATTATCTGTATTCCAGGACACTTCGGAGGACCCAGAACATCCCAAAAGTGATCCACATAGCTCATAGTGTTTCCAATGGGTCCCAGGGACATCACTGAATATGAACCATGATCGGAAACTTGGTAGAATCGTGTTGTTACGGCGGTAGACTCCAAGATCTGTATTCCAGGACACTTTGGAGGACCCAGAACATCCCAAAAGTGATCCACATAGCTCATAGTGTTGCCAAAGGGTCTCAGGGATATCACTGAATATGAACCATAATCGGAAACTTGGTAAAATCGTGTTGTTACGGCGGTAGACTCCAAGATCTATATTCCAGGACACTTTGGAGGACCCAGAACGTCCAATAATGAAATGTAACTTTTTTTTGCCTGTTTCTGTTTACTCATGGAAAAAATGAACTACTGGTACCAAAATTGTAGATTAACACAGCTCAGAAAAATTCAGGCCTGAAAGGGTTAAATGGAAAATGATGATTTCGAGTAATCCTGATATTATTTAGTCGAATTCAGAATCTTTGCATAGCAAATTTGTATTTTTTTGCAAATATTTCAACCACGTGGTAGCTGCCTGACGAATGGCGTCGCGGTGTTCATCAAGCTTTCATAGCATGCTAAGGAAAATTTGATGCTTTTTGATGGAAAACCGTTGATTCCGGAGACATCGGATTGTTTGCAGTGTAACAAATTCATTTAATCCAATGTTTTCTGATAAATCGGTTGAAAAGGGATTTCAAAAACTCTACACTAGTATTAATCAAAGAAGTAATGTGCTTAGTACAAGAAATATACATAAATTGAAAAATATAACAATAAAACAAAATATAAACATATAAATTTATAAAAAAAATCGCATTGTAGTTTCAATAATGGCTGCGAGATCCATATCCAGCAGCAGCTATTCAGCTCACTTAACCTTTCCACTATCGACGCATTTTGAGGTGGTCAATTGGAATACCTGCGGTGCACACACGTGCTCGTCCAATCCTATCCAAGCTCCAACCATGTGTGGGGCTCATCGGGCTCTTCACCCTGTTCCAGTTGCCGCGCTGACCGTCTTAAGATTTGCGATGCCCCCGGGGGAGATAAACCGAACGGGTATGGATTAGTGCATCGAACTAACGAACGACCGGAGATAGATAGTCCATTACGGTTGATAAATTGCCCGGACTATAGGCGACCAACCAATAGCCCCGCGTGAATAATAAGTAATAAATTTAAAAAATGTCATAATTAACTGCCCGAATGCCTTTCCGATGAACCGGCACATATCGGCGCACGCTTTGCACCTCTTGGAGAAGGGTTGGCCAGCGAGTGAAAGTATTACAAGAATCCGCTGGATGTTGGAAGGGCTGGCGGGTTAGCTTTTACGACTAAAGCTCATTCTTGTGTCGTCGGTGGAATGTTTACGAGTTTTTTGCTGTTCAATGGCAGCAGCAGCAGAGGAAGCAATTGAATCGCGCAATAATTAGACGCGGTTTGAAGCTTTGATGAGCAGTGGAAGAAAGAGTCCTACGGCTGGCGAAGGTGTTTCGAGTGGTTTGTATAGATTGCTTACATCGATTGAATGCAACCACCAACAATGGATCATTGACAGTTTTGTAGGTTAACGATTCTTCTTTCTGTTGGGTTTCTTTCGAGGGCATCAGCTGTAGGGCTGGTTTCGTTGCCTGTGATGGACAAAAGTGACCACAGGAAACAATCAGCTTTCTGTTTACGACTTGTTTGACTCTAATGGGTTGACGATCTAAGCCCAGCCATAAATTATGCCCATAAACCAAAGAAATTTCACCGAACAGAGCGAGAGACTCGACTAATATACTTTGTGTAATGGCGAAACCTTTCTTTATTGCGAAGGTGTCATTGGGCTCAACTTGGTTTAACCATGTTGTCCCAACAAGATGCAGGCTGCCTTAAAAATGTAAATTCATTAGCCGTTTTCTCTCCTTTTAAGCTCCGCGGGGATGTGTGTTTGATCGCGTTGCAACTTGTGTCAACACGACTGGGGGCGGAGGGTGATGTGTTCCTGCGCCCAACCGTAACCATCCCGCAGATTGGCGTTGGTGTAAAACATCCCATAAACATGGTCCCAGCATCATCATCTCTTGCCTGCTTGACGTCGTCGTGTCCGACACCACGTGTTAATGCTTTCCAATACTCACACTGGCATGGCAGAGGGGTGGGCCGATCTATCCCTGGGGCAGTGCAAGTGAAAAATTAACGCAATGCAAGCCACCCCGAATGCCCTGAAGGGATCCGAATGGGTGTGTGTGTGTGTGTGTTGGTCCGCAAACAAAACGGCAAAGGGGAGAAAGCTTTCGCGCGTTTTTCTTTATTTTATTTTAAAAGTCTAAGTGATCGCCTAGAGTCGCACTTTTGCTCAGCAGGTGATTGACGATCGGGTGCGAATTTGATGGATGGGCTGTGGGTTAGGTCGGGTGTGAGACCTATTGGCTTTTCCTAATTCGAATCGATTTCCACCTTTCACTGGTGAGAATTATATTGAATAATTCAGTTATGGTGTACATCAGGGGTGCCCAAAGTATGGCCCGCGGGCCAAACGTGGCCCGCGATGTGATATTTTGTGGCCCGCGGACCCATTTTTAATGATCATGTAAAATGGCCCGTTGACCACTTGTAAAGTGATTTTATACTTTTTCAAAATTATGGTTTATTTTAAGTTTTTATATGCTAATCTTTTTTATTTTTTTGTTAATAAAAAGAAACTTATGGTTTATCAATATTTTGATCCCCACTTAAGGATACAAATAATTTGTTCAAAATATTTTATAATTAAAACAATCTCACACGTTTCAATATGAGTGAAACTAGTAAATACCGTCAAAACTTTCATCAAACATTTTTAGAAATATCAAAAAAACGTTTAAGTTTGACTTAGGTAGAATTCTGTAATAGTTGCAAAAATAAAAGTTTTCTTTATGAATCTTGTAAAAACTTGTAATCACCCTCAAACTTACATTGCACTTCCTTAGGGATTCGAGCTCATTACAGTTAGATAACGAATCTGATTGACTATCAACTGATTCAGGCAGAACAGCAGACAGACAAGTTTGCAGCAAATATTTTACAAAGCTTTCGTCGATCAACCCACCCTCCACCATTATTAAAAAATTGACTCAAAAAACCAGGAGCATAAATGTATTTTCAAAAAACTAAAAAAAAATGAAATTTAAGTGCATTTAGCTGAAATTAATTAAATATGCATTCCTTTGCATTTAAAATCAGTTGAGCATGTTTGGGTTTATTAAAAATAATTTGAATTTTAGTGAATTTTCGATTAAATAAATAAATGTTGATTCGCTTTTTTTTGAAAAAAAAAAATGATTGCAGGTTAACTATACGGAAGCTTAAAACATTTTCTAAAAGTTGTTTTTCATTGAAATGTTCAAATTCTGGATCTCAACGATTGTTCATTAGCCACACTTAACTTATAGAAGAATTGTTCAACATGTAATGTCACAACAATTTTCGAAATATAAAAACAAAACTTAATTTTTTTTTTTTGAAAACACAAGTACATTCAGCTAAGAACTTTTTTTTCAAATACCAGAAACAACAATACCGATAGTAACTTGTTATTTTGTGGTTTCTATTTTTTTGAAAAGACATTACCGAAATGTAATCTTTTACATTAAAATAACGTAATTTATTTTTTTAACAACCTTTTTTTTGTAAATTTGGCCCGCAAGCTCATTTGAGCTTCAAATTTGGCCCGGCCTTCAAAAACTTTGAGCACCCCTGGTGTACATACTTCAACATAAGCATTAGCTTGAAAAATTGGCAGCTTTTCATGTAAAATGGCCTCACTTCGAACGTGACTTGGCTACCTTTGACGAACCATGCCACAGCTCTTTGACCGCCCTCCGCTGACCCTAAGGTATGTTCGGAGCAAATGCTACCGTAATGAACACAGCTTTGTTTTCTCTCAGTTTTGTATTACGTAATATTTTCCGGTGGGGTTGGACAAGCAGAGTTACAATGACAATAAAATGAGCTTAAGTAGGGGAGAGTGGGGAGACTTGATCCCCGGGGACACTTGATCCCAAGCCTGTATCTCGTCAGCATGTGGGTAAAACAATTAGCTTTGTTCTAGAAAGTTGTGCGAAATTGACTAAAACTCATGGTAGAAAACAAAGAAAAAAATTAAAAAAATGTTTAGATTGAGTTACACACATTTTTCTAAGAAGTGCTGCAAAAAACTTCCAAGAGATCTTTTTTCTTTGTTTTGATAAGTATAGAAAATACTCAAAAATTATTCAAAAAAATATTTTTTATACATGAATTGTTTGATAAACATATCAACTCCAAAACCCTTACGCATTTGACTTTAAATTTATCGTCATACTATTTTTACAATCAATTGTTTAAAAAAGTGCGTTTAGTGAGACTTGATCCCTGAATTTTTACAGTCACTGGAATCAGCCTCAAGATTAAAATAATTGGGCTGGGTTTTCGTACATAGTTTTCTTTAGTATAGTTTTATATAACTTACTGCAAATTGAACCATTTTTCAAAAGTTTTGTAAACAAAAATTACCAGCTTTTGTAAACATGCTCAATTTTGGTCTAAAAAAGAAAATTTGATGTTTTTAAATATTTTGCATGCTAAACTTGTTATATTTTGAACACAAACGTACAGGTTTAATGTGAAATTGCTGTAACTTATAGAAAATTAAAAGTTTGGATGAATAAGAAACATTTTGCTTAAGATTTCTTCAAAATGTTGAAAGGGGGATCAAGTTACCCCCAACATTTTGAAAATGCCGGTTTAAAATATTTTTTTAAAACGCTTGGCATGATTCGAAGAGTTTATCTGATGAAATACCCTTATCAGCCAAACATAGTTGAATGTTTAAGCTTTCAATTCATGCAAAAAGATCATAGTTTTGTGAGAAATTGACAGAGTTATGTGCGACACAAAAAAAGGGGATCAAGTCTCCCCACTCTCCCCTACATACACACAGCAAATTTTGGATTGCCGAAAAAAAAAAAAACGAAACTATTGGCACTACGCCCCCCGGGGCATGGCCTTCCTCTAACGTGGGATTTCTGCTCCAGCGCCTCTGACGAGACAGGAGAAACCGGGACCGACGTTTTACTTCACCATCCGATAGAAGCTCAGTGGATAAGGCGGGAATCGAACCCGCGTCTCATAGCATCATCGGGATCGGCAGCCGAAGCCGCTACCCCTGCGCCACGAGACCCACATTGCCATTTCAGTAAAATAATTAACTGATTGCGATTCAGTAATCATCACTTTTGCTGAAATTCGGTAATACACAAAAACATTGCTGAAAAATCAGTAATTGCATATCTGTCAAAATGAAGTGTTACTTATGATTTTTTTATGAGATCTGACCCACCTGACATCGTTCCAAACCGATGATGGCCCAAACAAGTTGGGGGCTGGATGGCTAATATACAAAACCGATTCGTGTCCACTGGTGCAAGTCTCGATGGGTGCGCGCACCCTATGGGAATTCAGCCCACCGTGACGCAGCGCGCAGGTTCCGGGGCGGCGGGGCAAAATTTTCCTTGTTCCACCGCTCCGGTTGCGAATCCAATCGTAAAGTGCGCTGGCGATGTCCACGTGGTGTCCCCGCTCAGAAGAAAGTAAAGTTAGGGTGATGCCACCTGGTTGCCCGCGTTGAATTCGTCGCAGCGTCGAGTTCAGCGATGCGTTGCAAACACGTTAATTGGCCGCGTGGGGATTCCAAGGTACACTTTACCCTTTCGAAGGGGGTAGTCGGTAGTCGTCGTTGGTCACGGATTCGGGGGGTGGTAGCTGCTGCTTCCGCATGCTGATGATACCACCACCTGGTTCAATGGACGGTGATTAGCTGTTTAGGAATTTTCGCTGTGACTGATACTATAATTGTGTGACTTTAAGCAAGTTAGGCAAAGTGGTCGCTGTCGCTAAACAACCCGACACCTTCCATTTCTTCGCACACGCTGGTCCCATGAGTCGGCAACGTGCTGCTGAACGAGGAAGCACAAAGCGCTCTGGCCAGCCAGTAATTTCTCTAATTGTTTAAATACGGACCTCCGCGTGCTGACCAACCTCTTTCTGGTGCCTTTTCACCCCGCTCGAAGTGTGCGCTATACATTTCAACGGCCAACAGAACTGGGCTGGGCACACTCCAAGGGAATCGTTAAAGTGGACAAATAAAAACTGCTTCAGGTTGGGCTTTTGTTTGCCAAGTCGTCATCATCTGCGTTGCACTCTTCTTCTGGTCTCTTGGGGGCACCAGGCAAACAACAACGATGGGGGTCTTCTTCTCCGGAACATCAGTTTAGTAGTTCCCCTGTGGTGATTAAGCTTTCCGGAAATGTTCGCGGATGATTTAACTCAAACTAACTCGATTTTTTTTTCCACTTCTCTACTTCCAGCTGGATCAACGACTCCAAAGCGCCAGGTTAGTATTTCCGTCGTAGCAAGTGTGTGACGGACACGGACACGCCGTAAAGTGAGCAAGAATTATGACGATTACGGTTGATATCTCGGGTGACACCCGAGCCGGAAAGCTCACTTGCAACGGTCATGTCTCACACACGATTGACACTAATAGCGGAATGTACCGCGGCTTATCCGCGCGATTGATCTTTCCGCGCGCGCTCTCCGGGTTCGTCCTGACCTGGCCCAACCGTGGCGGAAACCGTTTCAATTTACCGCTCGCGTGAGTCCGCACACAGCCACACGTGATTCGCGGCGCAGCAGCGAAATTAGCCATGAATACAAATCGGACATTCGCTCGCTTGGAAAAGGGTCATGCCTCCGCCGGCTGCCAACTGGGCCGACTGATCTTTGGGGCAGCGATAAATTTTGCGAGTTAACCGTTGTTTCTGTGGCTAGCGGTGGCAGCCCGTTGCTGCTGACCTCCTCCTACCCCTTGGAGCAACATGTTCCGTTCGAACCGGACACAACAATCGGCCAACCGTGAAATATTGGCAAATATTGCACCAGGTTTCGATGCGCTTTCTCTCCCGCGTGCTTGACTTGAGGGGCGGTTTTACGAGCAAATTTGTGATCCCTGAACTATGATTATGGCGTGGGCGAATTTGTCTGTGGCCTCTTCTGAACAACGTTCTGATTAGGTTATTATATGATGTGTTTAAAGTTGGCTACGAGGGCCAACACATTGTTTCACTTTAGAGAAAGTGACGAGAAGATTGATGTTACAAACCAGCTCCAGCAATCAATCCCACTTCTTAATCTAATCATCGCCCTAAACATTGGTAATTAGCGATTCATGCCAGGAGGATGAAACTCATTCAACGGTCCAACGCTGTCGGCCACTAATTTACAGAGTAAACATTCCGCACGTTGATTGCAGCCGATGTTCAGCCCTCCTTTCTCCCCCTCAAACCTCAGCCCATCATGTGGTTTGGTCAAATTTGATGGGGTCATAAACTGCCCTCGCATCAAACAATAGCACGCGTTAATTCACGCCCCTCACGAAACCACGAAACAATAAATCAATTTAAGGCTACGCGATGCCTCAACCTTTTTCAACCGTTTGGTCGGATGTCCGAGGAAGGAAAGTGCGTCGCGCCGAAATTTAAGATAAATCAGCTGCGTGTTTATGCTGGGGCCCAACCTTATGAAAAAGTGAAACCGATAGCGAGAAGACGCTAAACGGAGAGAAAACCAGATTATGATGTTGGTCGCTTGTACAACCCATACAAAATACGTCGCAATTTTGGACTTCTTTTGAGGGCACTTATGGGAGGGCTACGAAAAAAAACGCAAACTGGTTTTTCGGTGGTGGACAACTGTTTGTGTCTTCGTTGGTTATGTAGAGAGAGATAGAGAGACGATGCAGCACGATGACCGGAAAAGGCGTCTTGAGTGTCGTAAAATGTGAACTGATCTTCATCCCTTTTTTTTTGGGAGTACATAGTTCGGTTTAAATGTGTGGATCGCCAAAAAGTCAAAAAGATATGTACTTTCTCTGTACTTTGACCTATTTAAGTCAATTGGGTACTAAAGCCCTATGTCAATTTTTATGTTTAACGGTAAAAAACACGATTAAAAACCATTTCTGATCACTTTTTGCCTTTCTCACCTCAATCAGGAAAGGCTTTAAAATCACTCGAAAAATGAACTTCTTTATTTGACCTCGTAGACCCACCTATACCCCACGTATACCTATCGACTCAGAATCAAATTCTGAACAAATGTCTGTGCGTGTGTCTGGATGTGAGTCCGTGCACCGAAAAATATGCACTCGATTATCTCCGGACTGGCTGAACCGATTTGGACCGTTTTGGTCTCATTCGATCCGTCTTGGGGTCCCACAAGACCCTAGTTAATGTTATGAAGTTTAGAAAAGTACTTCAAAAGTTATGTTATAAAAATGTTTTTGGCTAAACTTTGGAAGATTTAAAAAGGGTGGTTTTTGTAAGAAAACATATTATGCTATATATTATTAGAAAGGTATTTGAAAGACCTTTCCAACGCGTAAAAAAGATTGAAGATCTGACAACCCCATCAAAAGTTATGAGCACTTAAGTGTTATTTATAGACTTTTTTTGAAGCCGAATCTCAAATATTTTGATGAAAAAGTTGTCCGGATCTATCATGCGACCCATCGTTGGATAGGCAATCAAAAGACCTTTCCAACAAGCCCAAAATATTGAAGATCTGACAACCCTATCAAAAGTTATAAGTACTTTAGTGTTTTTGATGCACTTTTTTGAAGCCGGATCTCAGATAATTTGATAAAAAAATAAGTGTTATGGATGTGTAGTGTCTTTACTTTATGAATGTGAGGAAGGCACCAACCACCTAAAGGTGGATTAAGTAACGTTTTTTTTCATTTTAATGCAAAAACAAAAATATTGACAGGACATCATTTTTCGATGGATCAACTATGGTCCCCTTAGAACGAGCTGTCAAGTAGGAGCTTTTCTGTCAAGAAGGACCGCGAGGATAATTTTTTAAAATTGAATTAAAAATCCATTTTAAACTCTTTTTGGTCGTACAAAGGGTCATTGTACTCAGAAAAATAAGCTCTAACGCTGTAAAAAATAATATCAGCAATCTAAGCTTCATTTTAGGACCCAATTGTACATGTAGGTCGTGCTTTCATTCGATGCAACGGTAGCTGAATAGGGACTAAGAGGAAATAAGGAATCGATAATTTCATAAAAATTAAATTCTGCAATTAAGAATAGATTCGCCAAAGAAATACTCAAATATATTTTTTTAATTCAAGACCAGAATCATGCCAAAGCTGTTGATATGTAGGGCTTTCTGATACATTCTCGACCCTGAAGAAAACAATAATGAAGCGCGTCACAAGAAAAAAAAAAAGCTTTCCCTGAGTTGTATAATTACTGGTTCACCGCGGCGTTGTCGTCGGCAAACATCAATTGACCATAAAATAAACCCAAATGCATTTATCCGCACCGACTGAGCCCTGGGCTGTGGGCAATTCATCGACTTTCCCCGATCCCAGGAGACCGCACCGTGCTTGTGGGCCCACGGATTGATTGACTTTCCTTTGTGTCACTGCTGCCGCGATGGCGACTGGTGCACTGAGTCGTCCCCTCTTCCTTGGTGGTGCCTCGGCCTAACCGATTCACTACTATCGCTCGAGGCGTAATCCCAGTCAAATTGAATGATCACCACCCAGCGTTCGATTGAGAAGTTTTTTTTGTTGCCACTCTGGAAAGAGACACATAATTTCACGCATGATTCAAGTGAGTCGGGGTTTTTTTTTATTGCTGGAATGATTGACTGTTGCGCAGGTTTCTAGTGACCAGGTGTGGACAATTTGTGGCCGACCTGGTGCCCCAGAAAGTGGCAGCCAAATCAATGTCATTTAGTGCTACTTCGTAGCCTTAGAAACCTACATAATTAAAATAGTTTTAGGTGTAGAATTTAGTGATCAAACACTAACCATTTCGTTCAGCTTTAATACTCGATAGTACCAATTGATACGGTAACAATGTCATCTTGTATATGAAAACTTTCCCACCATAGATCGTGGACCTCATCTCGGCAAGGCCATCATTTTTAATAAACCTCGTACCATAAATGGATTAATCAAACGCTTGAGCTTCGGTTGACCGCCCCGTCGTGGCGTCGTGCCCAAGAGTATGTTTCACTTTTCTCCATATTGGCACGGTTAGTTCAAGATACGTCCCCTTCAGCTCCGATATGGCGTAAATGATATAGATTTATTTTTTATGGCAAATAATAAAAATAGTCGCATCTTACGGCCGTTTGACGTGGGATGATGAGCGTTAGCCCATACTAGGCTGGCTGCCAATTCGTAGAGCGAAGAAATCGGAACCCCCTTCGCTGGGCTAATCTCAATTACGACGAAGCTTATAGGCATCAGGCATGGAAAGACTGCTGCCCGCCGTTGTTCATTCATTGATTGCTGATCCATGCAGCAGGCCAGCTTGAGCTTTAGAGCAAGTCCGAAGCTTAATTGCTTGTGTTTGTGTGTGCGTTTCACAATATTGGACGACGACACGCTGGAATCCTGTTACTAATCGGTTTTATCTTTATTGCTGCTTCATTGATGGAGTGTGCTTGCTTCTGGGAAATTTTCGAGCATCTGTATCTCTAGCTGGTTGATGGAAAATTGATTTGGATGTTGGTACTTGTTGTACGTGTTCAAATGTATTGCCGGTGGGTATAAAATATAGTATTGTAAATCATAAAATCTTTTGATGACCAATAATAAAGTTCTAACAAGGATAAATAAAAAAGAGACTTTTGCACCTGTCGGAATTCTAGGATTTTTTTTTGTGGGAGAACTAATGATGCAAAATAGTCTCAATGGTAATAAAAAAGAACTCGAAAATCAAAAAATGCTAAATTATAATAATAAGAATTGTCGTTCTAACGTTCACAGAATTTATTTTATTAGCTTAAATTTTGGAAATTAAATTTAAACAACAAGCCATAGTTTCAACATATTAATGAGAAAAGTGTTTTAAAATGCATTTTACAGTAGTTCAGCAATAACTAAGGCCAGGACCGACGTTTTACTTCGACATCCTATGCAAGGTGGGAGCAGATGGGAATCGAACCCATGATCACATTCGACCAAGCCTGCTGCCATTGTTTATACAAGTCTTCATTAAATTTTGGCATCTGTACATAAGGGTGACCAAAAATAATGATCCCCTGCTTCACAAATAGAAAACTGTTGGTTAGGTAGGTTTATTATGCGGATCTGTGCCAATTTTTAGCAAACTTGATAAAAATTAACTCATTGATACCCATGATTTCTATGCAACAATTACTTTTTTTTAATCGCTAATAACTTTTCATGAAGAAGGGCAGCAAAATTGAGTACAGTTAAATTTCGCATTTTGTATTTATTCGATTACACATGATATATTTGCAATCTCTTTAAAAAAATGTAGATTTGAACCAGTCGAACAAATTGCTTAAAAAATATTGCAAAAATATAATGTAGTGTTTGACAAATCTGCAAAATGCAAAGCCTAACGCTTGTTCGGAAATGTAAAATAGCACTATACATAAATATGATATAATCAAGATTTGCGTTGTACTGTCAAAAATTAGAAAAAAATATCAATGGAAAACACTTTTTTTCTCGGAGTCCAACAATTCGCATGAACCATCCTATCCGCTGTGATCTCACGTTTCTCGCAAAGAACTCTTTCAAAACCCACACCCAGCACCCAAACTCAACTTTGCGTTCGTTCTCGGGCTCGCGCGGGTGTGTTCCGTTCCGCGTGAGCAAGGCCACTCTCTCCTATAAACCCAAAAAGGGGGTGTGTGTGGTGAGCTCCTCTGTTTCGCTGCTGCCGAGTATGTCTATAGACTCAATCCAACTCAACTCGAGCTCACCAAAGAGCGACCACGCCGCGCGAGAGTTCGGCGCGTTGAGCTCTGTTGGGTTCGCGTCCGCCGCCCGACTTCTTGGTCCGTTCAGTTGAATTTTGTACCCAGCTCGGTGAACACACGTTCGTTCGGTCGTGTAGGTCGGTTTTCTTCGTCTGCATCGATTCTTCGGGGATTCTCAAGTAGCAGCAATCGATCGTCGTTCTGATCAACCCACCCCGCGCGTCGTTGATCCAGGTCCAGAACATCGATACTCGTATCATCGGTGAGTTATCACGTCAGCTGGTTGCTGATATCTCCGGTCTGGTTCTGCTTGTTCAACCTCCTTCTGCCCAGAGAATCCAACTCACCCTCCTTCTTTGGTTGAATGTGTGTAGGTTCGTCTGTATATGCAAGGTGTTGGTGCCAAGAACACCACACTTTGTTTTGCCTCTACTATACATGAACCGGATAGCCAGCCGTAGCTGAGTAGAAGGCAGCTCTGTGATAGTGGAAGTGGTGGCCTGCTGCTGATTTGCTGCCAAAGTGTTACGAAAATTGACTTTGTTTTTATCGGCTGTTCGCGTTGGTTGGTTTTGGGGGTTTACGCGATGGTGGAATTTGGGACACAAAAAATACACCTTTTTAAGTGCAGAAGGACTCACGAGGACGAGCAAGAAGAAGCAGGCACGAAGCGATTAAAAAGGAGTACACCAAACCAGTTTGGGTTTTTTGTATGTCTGGACTGGAATCCAGCTGAAGAACGAGTTCTTATATGGTTCATTTTATTTAGTTTTAATGATCCTGAATTAATTGTGTTGCATGTACTTTTGTCCTTTTTTGTATTTAATTTTAGTTTTCATAAAGCTTTTTGTTATTTTAAGTTTTTAATTTTTAAGTAAAACTTTCAAGATTATTTGATTTGTTAACATTGCGTTTTTTATTATTTTTTTTTGAAAAGATTAAAATTTTAAGCTTTATTTTCAAAATAATGAAATTACCTACAACTTGAAAAAAGTTAAATATCCAACTAAATAATAAAACTGCTAAATACTTGAAACTCATTTAACAATGTGTTTTGAACTTAACACATAACATCAATCATGCCAATATTAAAATTGTAAAAAACGAAAATTCAAACCTAAGTTGCAAAATTTTTAAACATAAAATATATAAAAAATGGTACACCTACATTGTAACAATTAAGCTTCTACATTTTTTAATTATCAATGAGTTCGAAAAGTTTTTTTTTAAGTGTTACTTATTTTTCCGAACTGTTTTTCCCGGTTGCAAAGCTTTTGGAGGATTCATTTATTTGGGATGGCAAGAAAAAAAGTGATTCGGTATAATATTTGAGAAAAAATACTTATTTATTTTTATCGTGAAAAAAAATTGTCTGGTTCGTTTGATATGTGATTTATAAATGTTTCTTAAGGCATGATGTAGTTATGTTTCTACCTAACAAAATTAAAAATATCCATAATTTAAGAAATTTTTAAAAAGATTTCACATCTTTTTTCATACATGAAAAAATAATATTTTCAAGAAGATTTTTTTTCCTTTTGAAAGGATATGGAAATAAACGCTTTTAAATTTATTTAATTAGTTTCGATTGATTTTACAGGTTGCTTTCTCCATTAACGCTCTACTAATTTTAATTCTTCGAAAATTTGTATTTTTCCGGTATTCAGGAGGTCATTTTGAGCAACCTTTATTCTACGAAAAACTTTACTTCTCTTGTTTTAGGTTTTTCTTATTTTATTTTTAAGATTTTAATTTGCGTTTATCTTATTTAGTAATGTTTGTTTTTGGTAGTATTTTGCCTATTCTACCACCCCCTATCATGGCATTTTGCCTATCTAATTTTTTCATGTTTTTACAGTAACTTTCTCAATTTTGGCTTGTTTTTCACGTTTCTATAGAATGGCACCATTATCAGTTTTATAACCAAAGAAGATAGTTTAAAACTTAAATAATGTTCACCTGTAATTAGAAATTAAGCAATGATCAATGTAGTCTACGTTTGTTTGACGAATAAATAAATTAAAATTCTAAAACAATACGTAGAGGGATTGTCTGGGACACTACAAAAATTACTGCATACTTCCTTTTACTTAAAATATAGGAAATGTTAGTAAAAAACACTGCCAAAGTCGACCCCTGAAACAAATGACATTTTAATTAACATTGGCAAAGTCATATAAAACAAGTCAAACTCTCAACCCTTCAACCCTAATTCTCCATTCAGAAAAAAATGGAGAAAAACCATTCGGCCATGCCTTAATATTTATGAAAAATTCAAAGAGCACGTGTTTCTGGAGACCCAAAACTTCATGCTTCCCCTCGAGTTAGGCCTGCGCAGAAATTTTGTTGGTCGGTGTAATCCACTAGCGTGCCCAGCTCTTTGAGGAAGGTGGGGCAATAATATGGACGTTTTAAAAAAATACGTCATTTATGGACACCCCCTGACCAAATTTAGAACAAATTTCTGAGGATGGTGGGGCAGTTGCCCCATGTTGCCCCACCCTGTGCACGCTAGTGGTGTAATCTATATTTTAAGAACAAAAAAAATTCTCGTAATTTTTTTTATATAAAGTTTGTTTTGATCTGACTTGAGAAAATTAGTTTTAGCAATTCCGTCATGAAACTACTACCTGTCTACTTTTCTCTACCAAAAATAACTGAGTCGAAAAGTAATACAGTTCGATAGAAGGGCTGAAAAGATACAGCGTTCATCACTCTAATGGATGCTTTTCAGCTTGTAGCAGTACTTTTCAAATTGTTTTGATTTGAGCAGTAAATGTTTGTAGTCAACATGGGATTTGACCTAAAATTCCATTCAAAGAGTGTTTAAGAAATGCAAAAAATGTTGCAAAACTTATTTTTTTCAGCACTCATCGTATTTATGCAACTCGGTGAACCTCGTTGAATAAATGTAAGACTCTTGCTGAAAAATATGTTTTTGGCAACTTGTTGCATAAAATACTACTTCGTAAAATAATTAGTTATCAACTGAATAGTTGATTTTACAAGCTTTCAGAATTGCTCCAGGTAAGCTTATTTAAAAAAATATCTTCATATTAAATGTAAGAATTCATTTCAAAGATTAGACTCAGATATAAAATAAACTCGTAAAAAATAAGCAAATTTATAAATGTTAAATGTTATTGTCAAAAAATTTATAAATATTATATGAAAGTTATACATTTTTACAATTTTACTGAAAGATAAAGCACTGTCATTTCCAGTCAGCTGACTCCACACCATCAACCAAAACATCATCAAATCTCTCTCCTCTTAAATCCTTTCGTTCTTCTCTGGCAAATCTCCCGGAACCGGGCGTGACCCGATACGCGTATCATCCCTGAACCTGCCGCCGCCACCCGCCATGTTACAACCGGATCGTATTCCGGGACCAACCACCTGAGTTGACACCAGGAAGCACCCGTGGGGTTCTTGTTGCTGGTCGTTGTTGGTCCCGGGTGCGCATGCCCTCTCTCTGAAAGCACACGCTCACAGTTTCTCTTGGAAGGGTCCTTCCGTCAACTCCTGGCAAAAGGTTATTCCACTATACTGAATGTTCAATTTCCTTCTTTTGCAGGCCACCAGTTCCAGCAGAAGTTGTGTCCAGGCAGGAAGCAAATCTTGGAGGTTCCTCGGAGGTGGCTTTGCGATAACAGCAGATCTTTAGCAGTTTGGAGAAACGTGTTCCACAAGAGGCCTTCCTCTTCTAGAAGCACCGTGGTAGGACCGTGTTCTTGCGGGAAGTTTCGCGTTGTTGCCAGAACCGAAAATCGATTTCTCGGTCGGTTCTCTGCGGTGAAACAAAAAATAAACAAGTGTTTTGTGGTGGAAATTTGCTCACGTTTCACGGTTCGGTGCCGCTTCAACAGAGCCCGTCAAGGAAAAGAGTTGTTGTGCATTTGTGCAAAAGTAGAAAAAAAAGTGAATCAGTGGAAAAAATTTCAAGTGTCTGTCGTTGCACACACACAGAGTGTGAGTTGAAGCAAATCGAAAAATTAATACCCATTCGCCGCTTAGTGAAATCATTAAAGTGAGCGAGCGTGAGTTGTAGAGTAAAACCAAGAAAATACGTGGAATTGTACGTGTTGTGTCGTCAGTCAGACGTGTACACACACCTTGGCAACACCTTTTTTTCGCGGGTGGTGAAATACGAAAATTTTGCATTATTTGGAGTACCAGCAGCAGCCAGGTCTTCGGCGTCATACAAGGTAAGTGTTGTTGATACGGTGTTATTCTGCGATAAGATTACGACGATTGCCATTGTGGTATCCCCTGTTGTTTCAAATCGAAAGTAATTTCTTGTCGACACATGAAGAAAAGGCGGAGAATTTACATCATCCCAGGCATGTGATTTTACATCGAAGGCATTGGGTTGATATCGGTGGGAGTTCAAAGTCAGGAGCCGCCTACGTGTCGCGTCGTGGGAGACTTCTGACGGTGGTGTGTAGAATGAGTCTTGCGGTATGGAATGACACGCAGGGGTTTGCACAAGCTCAAGGATTTTCGGCGGTCATGTGCTGTTACGATGAGATTGACTTGTTAGTGAAATTTTTGTACAAAGATTATATGTTCCAATTCAAAACTAAAAACTAAAAACTAAAAACTAAAAACTAAAAACTAAAAACTAAAAACTAAAAACTAAAAACTAAAAACTAAAAACTAAAAACTAAAAACTAAAAACTAAAAACTAAAAACTAAAAACTAAAAACTAAAAACTAAAAACTAAAAACTAAAAACTAAAAACTAAAAACTAAAAACTAAAAACTAAAAACTAAAAACTAAAAACTAAAAACTAAAAACTAAAAACTAAAAACTAAAAACTAAAAACTAAAAACTAAAAACTAAAAACTAAAAACTAAAACTAAAAACTAAAAACTAAAAACTAAAAACTAAAAACTAAAAACTAAAAACTAAAAACTAAAAACTAAAAACTAAAAACTAAAAACTAAAAACTAAAAACTAAAAACTAAAAACTAAAAACTAAAAACTAAAAACTAAAAACTAAAAACTAAAAACTAAAAACTAAAAACTAAAAACTAAAAACTAAAAAACTAAAAACTAAAAACTAAAAACTAAAAACTAAAAACTAAAAACTAAAAACTAAAAACTAAAAACTAAAAACTAAAAACTAAAAACTAAAAACTAAAAACTAAAAACTAAAAACTAAAAACTAAAAACTAAAAACTAAAAACTAAAAACTAAAAACTAAAAACTAAAAACTAAAAACTAAAAACTAAAAACTAAAAACTAAAAAACTAAAAACTAAAAACTAAAAACTAAAAACTAAAAACTAAAAACTAAAAACTAAAAACTAAAAACTAAAAACTAAAAACTACAAACTAAAAACTAAAAACTAAAAACTAAAAACTAAAAACTAAAAACTAAAAACTAAAAACTAAAAACTAAAAACTAAAAACTAAAAACTAAAAACTAAAAACTAAAAACTAAAAACTAAAAACTAAAAACTAAAAACTAAAAACTAAAAACTAAAAACTAAAAACTAAAAACTAAAAACTAAAAACTAAAAACTAAAAACTAAAAACTAAAAACTAAAAACTAAAAACTAAAAACTAAAAACTAAAAACTAAAAACTAAAAACTAAAAACTACAAACTACGAAGAGATCGTCAGTGAACGCACACAAATTCGTAACGAACGAAACCGTGCTCAACACTCAAGCAGCTGCGCGACGCGAAGGCACATGCTGTATCTTTTCTTTTTCTCTCTTTGTTGCTTGTGCAATGTCTTTTCTTTTTCTCTTTTTGTTGCTTGTGCAGTGCTGTTTAGTGATTGCAATCATTCGAATGCAGTCATGGGGAAGGTGACAAAAATTTCTTTGCAATTCAAACGATGCGTGAACCAACTAAAGAAGAGTGTCAAAGTCATGTTGATTGAATAAAACCGACAAAGCATTCAGTTACCTATCAATTAAAAATCGAATGTTCACAAGCCTCAAACGGTATATTCTGGTTAACGGCATTACGGAGAATGGTATACAATCAAAAACTTGGAAATTTTGTAATTTTTCCATATTTCATATGATTCTCTTCCACCGTCGGTAGTCTTTCTCTGAACTATCGCCGAAATCCCTCCCCGCTGATTAAACACCAATTTGGCCTATTAGCTCCCAATCGCGCCGTCAACTCCGGTGCCAAATCATGGCAGGAACAACCAACCAGCGCCGCCCGGCCACAATCATCAATCATTTGTGACGTTATTTATTGTTCCGCCATCAACAGAAACTACAACAACGGGAAGTTACGGTAGTAAGCGCTGAACACCCGCTGACCATCAGCGAGTTGCCCAAAGGTCCCCCGAATTATTGCGGCATCCGGCCTTTGACCGCCGTTTTGTATCACGTGGCCCAGTCAAACTATCACTTTCTAATCAAAACGATTTGGCGCGTTTTCCTTAGATTGGCCTCTTGGGCTTAATTTTCGGTTTTGTTCGTGCTCGCAACAGGAAGCGTTTACCTTATCAATGGATGCTCGTTTTGGAGCCCAAGCTGCTTTTTGGGAGATAATGTGGTCATTTTCCGAATTCGACGAAGGGGTCAAACCCCCATGAGTTGATTTGAAGTGGAAGATATATGTGATTGCGAAATTGGAAGCTAATTGGGCGCGCTTTCCAGATATCATTTTACTTCTGGCTGGGTTAAGGGGAATCGTTTGAAAGTATTTAAGCCAAATTTGCCAAAAAGAGTTTCAATTGCTTCTTTTGGGCACGCCTTCCATAAGTGCTTATCGTTTTGGGACAAAATTTGCCGGAATTGACGGAAATTTGCGACGATGGATTTGGCTTCATAAAAACATTATTAAATAACTTGGTGTACGGGCTTGCTGTAGACCATATGAGTTATCAGTTTAAGTAAACTAGGAACGTGATCGTTTGAAAGGCAAATGTATCGAGCGCCTAGAGAAAAAAAAAAACACTCCGAGAAAGAGTTAAAAGATACAGTGAACTAACCGAGAGAAAAAAGCATGTGACGGCCGAGAGCATTTTACTCTAAATTTCATTTCCAAAAAATAAATCACCAAATATTTAGAGACCATTCATTAAGTAATTCATAATTCAACAATTGAGACATAGATGCAAAATGTCGACGGAGTAATGGTTCCAGGCATCACCAAGATTACGCAACCCTTGGCCTACAACTCAATTCACAAGCTTCATCGCAAAAGTCACAAGATTGCACATAACTTTCCGTCTAATCCGGGCAGATTCCACTCCAATGAAGTCATTCGCAGCAGGCAAAAATTGGCCCTTTTTTGCTCATTAGTTGAAGGTTGCTCGGAAAGGTTTTTTTCTCCTTTCGCTATCTGTGCTCTCCATATTTTACGCAAATCCGGCGACCAGCTTGAAGATTCGGAGAGAAAGTGCCTTAAAAATAATCAAAACGATAGCGGCAGACAAAAAACGTCTGAGCCCGACCATGTCAGGCTCGAGGGTCATCCCCGCGGAAAAAGGGTTACACATCCGGAAGGAAATACGCAAAAGTTGAATGTTCAACCTGAAGTCGAGAAATTCGCACTGAAAACGGACTGACTTTGAAGCTACTGCTGATGCTGGTCGGCGAAGATGAGAGGGCTTGGGGTCCGTGATGAATTAAATAACATGGTTCACTATCTAAATTTCACGTTTCATTTAACTTTATTTAGTTTGGGAAGTGAAGGATAAAAAAAGGGGTTTTGTTTGTTGCTGGGAACTTGGAAGATGTAATGATAGACGACATTGTAAGGGATGGATATGTGAATATAACTCCTCTAAATATTCGTCGTAATTTTTTCCTCAATTAATTTTAAATGTTTGGTTAGAATTAATTTTTTTAGCAAATCGGCTTTTGTTTTTATATATCTAAAAGTTTGTCTTCTGTAATTTATGTTAACGTCTCGATTTTTGTTTCATTTCATATGAAATGTACTCTGAGTAACTTTTTTTGAAGCTCCCCCAAAGCATCAAAGAATGCTCGCTTGTTCTACTTAAGTTGGAACTAGCCTGACTTCGTAGGACAATTTCTAGAACCATACCTATGTACTCATTTGAACATAGAGACGACTGCCTCGCAAGTTCTTTCGACAGTTTTTTTTTGCCTAGTCTTCTTGCGTGCGTTCACGTCATGTAAAATCGACAACCTGTGCTATTCTTGAATCGATAAAGCTTCATCATTGCCATTTCCTGTACATATTACGGAACGAGGACTGGAGTCGAGTCGAGTCGCCCAAGAAGGGGGGTGTACTCAGTTTCAGTACGCTCCCAACCAGGGGGTAGTTTATTGTTATGTACGACCCATCGTTCTCAGGGAGTGTTGCTGTGTGGCGTTGGTGGTGATGAGTTCCGAACCCCGCAGTCGTAAGACACTGACTGTATCGAAGTTTTTGTTGTTGCTGTTGCTGGTAATGAAGCAGACAACTTTGAAGGCAGCGATGATGTGAACAAAAATATTAAACGAAACATGCGGCGAACTATAGGTTGTTGTAGGGTGATTGTGTAATTAGTGACCCGCAACGACGACGGTTGGGAAGCGCGCGCCTGGTTGTTCAGACAAAACCTGATGGACTTCCCTAGCGCGATTACACAAGTTGTCTGTTGAGGTAACTTGCTGAACTCGCATAGATATCCGATGAATCGATTGGGGGGTGCCGTGCGAATGCAGCTTTTCAAAGGTAATTCTTGAAGACTTCATTCGCTCATCTTCTTAAAGTGACCGGATTTGACCCCAATCCTTCGGCATCGCCTTCTTGGAAGTCACCGCTCCCGCTTCGCAATTTCGGTTGGAACCCGTAATCGAAACTACCAAACCTATACTCCCACCTGTTTTGTATAGTATTATAGTGTATTCGTCATTTGCCCAAAAACAGAGCAAAATCCGCCTTAAGGCAGGCGAGATTAAATAAGCACTTTGGGATTTCGCTTACTCGGCACAAACTAATATAAATAAAGATAGAGAGAGAGAGAGAGACCGAGGCAAAAATAATGAATAGTCCACCACCGCGTGCCGCGTGACGACCGGTGTCCGGACCGGCAAAAACCTTTGCCGCTGATCACGAGAGGTTCTAAATTTGTCTTGGCGAATTATTCTCGCATATATGACAAATCTCTTTGCTTTGGGTCGGTTTGAAGTGCTTTTAAGCTTTCAAAAGCATTGTAGCTTTCTGCGAAGTTCATCAACTTCTTCTTATTGTGGCAGGCAAAACCGGGAGACATGGGATGAATACATAAGCAGAACTCACTGTAAGTTTGTCTGGTCTGGTCGGCAGACGACACACTTGTTCTGTTTGAATACTTGAGATTTGACGAGTACTGGTGGAGTTTCAGTATATCATTCGCAGCAGTACATTCCGTCAGCTCCCGGGTTCATAAAAGTGTCACTTGTCACATGGAGCGTGCTTGACGGGAAGAAGTTAGTTGTTTTCGTGACGGATAGCACTTGATCCCTGTGTGAACTACTTGTTTGAACTCAATGGTCATGAGGGATTCTGGTGTACAGTACATGTTAAATAGTTTTAAATTTAATTTTAATTTTTATGTTATAGTTCAAACCACAAATACAAATACAGTTGTTCAGATGTTCTTAACATTTAATTTAAGGATTTAAGTATCTTGTTTTTTAAATATGTATTTGCAAAATTATTTTTATTTCTAATTGCGAAACATTTAATAAAATCCCAATCCATTTTTTCCAAATTTCTTTTCTCGTTCTGTTTTTGCTATGTTTTGATCCACTTAATTAATTCAAACATTTTTTTCTCTAATTCCAGGTATGTTATCAAACAACAGTAGAAGTAAAAATTTGATCGATATCCACCGCTTTTATGATATGTAAGCACATTAATATTGAAATGTAATCACAATCATCCTGGGATATAAAAAATATGCCTTCTAAAGATAAATACATTCAATACATACATAAAACCAGTTATGTTAGGGTTCTAGGGTTAGTGAGTTTTCACGAATTCGCGGACAGCGTAAATTTCGTAAAATTTTAAAGTTTCGGTGAAATCCCGTGGAATTTAGCAATTTTCTCAAATCAACATAAAAAATGTATCAATCTTTCTTATAAAATTTACTAGATAAAATCGTATTTTCATTCCCTTTACTAACAATTTGAATACTTTTTTTAAATTTTAAATGAAATATTTTAAATGAAAACAAAAATGAAATTATCACAAGAAATTAGAAGATTCAAACTTGGTTTATTCAAGATAAAACGATTTTGAAAACGAGCTTGGAAAATAAAAAAAAAATAATCTGTTTTGATTTATATTTTTGAACATTTCGTCACAGATATATAATTTTTGTCTTTTTTATTTTTATGAATTGACGAAAACATTGAAAAAAATATTAATTTGGCAAAATGTCGCATAAAATTCAAGTACCTAATGTAAACTGCTAAAACTTTGATTTGGGTTTATAATATAAAATGTAAAATAGTTAAAAATAAAGCAAATCGGATAAAACTTTCAAGTTATCAGACGAATATATATAAAAATATAATTGAATAAATGTGAATGCCAAATGGGAATGCCTATGTCCTACATTTATTTTTATAATATGTTAAGGTTATTTTTATTATCATTAAACAAGTTCAAACTTGTTTTGCAAGGCTTTCATTAGTAAATTTTAAGGGTCGTTCTTTTATTAAGCAACGTAAAAACGCCCCCCCCCCCTCCCATCGCAACAAAATTTCCATACAAATTTCAAAAAAAATATGGAGCGTAACACGGCCTGCAACCCCCCCCCCCCCTCCCCCATCTGCGCTACGTAATAAAAGAACGCTCCCTTACATATTTCAGTCTAAAACTTTATATTATTTCTGTTCGGTAGAAAAAGTCATCAAACAATCTGACGAGTCTTAAAAGAACAAGGTTATTAAGAAAATATTTTGTTTTAGTGTCAAGTTAGAATATGATGAAGAAAATGTTTAATTCTTAAAGAAGATCAAAACCGATTTATTCAAATTTGTATCAGAATCATTTGAATTTCACCATATTTGCATCAAATAATAATATGGCAGTGTGATATAAAACAACGTGTCTACTGAAAGAACTCAACAACAGTTTACAGAACTTTGCACTTTTAAATCCAAATAAGCTACGCTCCGTCCATCGGAGGGGCCCCCTTTCGAAAGCAGACACTGTCGTTGCAGACCTGCTGCACGTTGGTCGGTCTTCTCCGATGACGTACCGTCATTACACACAACATTACGGTGAGATCATTTCCCGCAAATAACCGCCGTTAATGCGACCCAATCAGAGCGCAACAGCCAGCAGCAGCAGTTGGGTTTCGAAGATACCTCCGGGCCCGAGAGAACGGAACGCATTCTACCCACACCACAGCATCCAACTCCAAACTCCAATCGCTTCGCGGAATCTTCAACCCAGCGCGATGACGGTGTGCTGGCTAGTCATCCAAAGAAGCGCGAGATCTCGAGCTACCTTGCGCGCGGGGGTGTTGCTAAATCCGCCAAGGATCCATTTTGGGGGGAAACCGCTCTGTCTCGCAAATTACGTTTAACCGAACTGGAACACCCTGAAGACGTCGATGACGACCGACGGTTTTGGAACGGAAACGCAAACGTTCCGAGGGGTCAATTGATTCCAAACAATCAGCGATTCCGTTTACCAGCCATATTGGTGGCCATTGTGATGCAGTTTTGATAAAGTATAGCCGGCGTGAGCGCCCTCGCGCGCACACGCTCTTGCTTCGTGTCCCCGCGGGGCGGGTATGGTAATTACAATTAATGACCCATAAAAATTGTACCGGAACACGGTTCCGATGTCACCTCGGACTGACTGGTGGGCCAGGGTTGCCAGGTTGAATTAATTTGAAAATGTGACCCCTTTTCAGGCCTGAAGGGATATCTTATAACCCAGTTATAAAATTAAATCTATAAATTTTAGGGTTCAACTCCATGTGTCACTCAAAAAAAGTAAAATATTCACGATCCGGCAACCCTGCCAGCACTTGCACTTGAAGTGCGTTCCGTTCTGTAAACAATCGACTGCACCGAGGCGCGAGTCACTGATGCGCATCGCGAGAAGCCGAGAGTTGGCACCTTGACTTGACAGAAACTGGTTCATTGTTCACCACGTCGAAACCTCCAACGACGACGCTGAAGCTTATCGCTCTCGCGTTTTTCTCACGCCATTACGCCTCAAGTTGGCACACTAATCGATCGATTTGTAGCACACTTTCGCCGCCCTCCCTTTGCGTGCGTGTGTACTCTGTGCTGCTAAGTGGGACGTCTTGACTTGGTCGTGGCGGTTGAATCTCTGCGGGCCGGTAAGAAATTCGTGATTAATTTGGACGTGCGCGGGGGGGAGCTTGATTATCATAATTTCGTTAGTGTGCCGACGCGGTCCGAGGCACCGCGGAAATTCGTGTGGGAAATCGAACGACACATCGGGCCTTACCTCCTCGGTGCCCTAGAAGACTTTGATAGTTGGTACCCCTACTACACCACCAGAGGCAGTCAGACGCTGCTGGTAGAGAACGATTATTTTTATTTAGGTGGAAACCGGTTTCGCTGGAGGAATATAAAATCGACGAAGCCGCTCCATGGCAACAACAGCGCGTTTCCCGGGGGCGTCCAAACGACGCAAGGTGGATGAGTTTGTGGAATAATGTGGACAGTTCTAGGCGCGATTGAAATTCCAGGGGCAGTCGTTTTTCTGTGTAAGAATGCATTAGAATTCACAGTCAAGTGAAACAAATTTGAAATTATTCGGCACAATGTGGGTGATTTAGAATTTTGTTTAATACGAGTTGTAACACTTAATTAGTTACAGTTCAATTTTATGATATTATTTTCGCTATTTCACGATCAGTCATTGAACCACCCCCTCGCGCCCTGTTCGTAACAAATTTCATTATCGATAAAGCATTTAATCTGGCGGTTGAATGTTTCACTTCTTTTTAGGCTCATGAAAATAAAACTCCATCGGAAACGCAAATGTGTCCATCCGTGTATCTGTTTTCCAACGTTTTGGAGGTTTTTGAGGCGCACCTCTCAACGGAAGTGATCATGAATCACAGTTGGAAATATAAATGAACATTCCCGGACCACACCCATTTGGATGTCGACAAATTCTCTGAATCCTTTGACAGAATCTCTGACAGTGGATGTCAGATGACGACTGACAAATTTGCTGTAGCTCTATCTTTAATTTCTTCTTTTTTTAGCTTTTTGGAAGGTATCAAAAATTCTCCCAATCATTTTTGGATATTCTAAATTGTATTTGCAATCAAAATAGTAGTTTATACAACAAGTTGCAAAAAGAAGATTTTTTCAGCACGAGTCTTACATTTATCCAACGAGGTTGGATAAATATGACGAGTGATGAAAAAATCAAATTTTGCAACGAGTTCCATACAACATTTTTTGCAATTCCGAAAAACACCCTTTAAACAGAATTATAAGTCAAATGTCCATATTTTTAGTCAATGAATCGTTTAAATCAAAACAATGTTGAAAACTATTTCTTTTCCAAACAAGTGCTGAAAAGTTCAACTTTTCATCATCTGTTTCAGGTAAAAACCATATTTTAATACTTTGTAAGGCAATATCTTAGCAACCAAAGGTTCGATCAACAATGTCTAAAAAAGAAAATTGTAGAGAAATTTCCCATATTTTTTGAGAGATCATAAAAAATATTTATTATTTTTGCAATTCCACTGTAAACTGTCATATTTTTCTGTCATTCTGGAGAAACGAAACGGCCTATTTTTCCCTACCAAAAATAATGGAACGGAATTAATACCTTTCAAAACCAGTGCTGAAAAGTTCTACTTTTCAGCACTGAAATGGGTGTTGAACATTTTTGAACTTTTCAACCCTTGTATCGAAAAGTAACGTTTTTGAACATTTATTTGTTTTGAACGGTGAATTTACTTAACACATGGATGATAGACATAAAATTTCATTGAAAAAGCGTTTTTCTGAATTGCAAAAAAAAATTGTAAGCAACTCGTTGCAAAACATGATTTTTTCAGCACTCGTCGTATTTATGCAACTCGGTAAACCTCGTTGGATAAATGTACGAATCGGGCTGAAAAAAACTGCTTTTTGCAACTTGTTGCATAAACTACTATTACATCCAAAAATGATTTTTGAAAGGTTTTTCATGTGATTTTTTGATACTTTCTTAAAATCACCATTTTTCATTACCCTATTGCTCTAATGTTGGCACTTTTTGTCCACTGATTTAAACATATAAAAAATCGAAGAGGTTAAATTCAAATTGCCCAAATTTGCAGAATTGTAAGGAGAAATCAATGATGCAAATTGCTTATTTTGACCTAATAATACCATGGACAAAATTTTATCCAAATAAAAAAAAAACAAAATTTAAAATCAGTTCTAAAAGAGGTTCTGTTTATGGATCTAAAAAAAAGGGTACTCCAAGATTATGTGGTTCAAATTTGAATTTTCGCCTTTCTTTTAGCTGGATTTTTCAGTGAAATTTTTGTTTCGCTGCAAAACAGTGTCGGAAAGTATGTTTTTAACAAGCACATGAATGCTATAATGTTTTTTTCAGCACTGTTTTTTGGTTAGCCATTTCGTTATGACAGAAAAGATAGGTATTTAAAAAATGGAATTGTGAAACAGTATCGAAAAGTATTACTCAGCAGCTCGCTGCAAAATTCGTTTTGTCAGACCTTTCTAAATTCGGAGTTGCTATCGTTTGACAACGCATTTTTTAAGTTAATAAATAAATTAGGAAATTCGTTTATGTTTTTATCAATTACAAATAGTTGCAACATGTTTTTTGTACTATATTAGAAGATAGAAAGTATACTGAAATAAATTCAAAGTGCTCTGCAGTTTACAAGTTGGACATTTTATTTTCAACAGTGTTCCCATTTTTTTCTTCTTCTGGTGTTTACTTTTGTTGACGCTTGGCGCTCGTGTGCATAAAATTGCCAGAAAATGATCCAATCTGCAGCTACTCACGAGAGAGTAATAGTTAAACGAAGAAAATTTCTACCTCAGCAAGCGAGAAAAATCACAGATAAGTTGAAAGCGACTTCATTCGCTTTGTTTTCAAGGGAAATTACATTGAACCATCAAAGCAGGTTGTTTGTCCATTTGTCTATGGTCGGCTGTTCACCTGGTTCGACACCTAGTCCGCCAGTCCGCGAGAGATGATGATGATGGTGGCGATGATCGCGGTCCAGCCAGCCAGCAAGCGCGCCCGATGTTAATTAAAAAGACATTTAAATTTTAATTAAATTTTCCACCACCAAAAGATCGATAACGTCGAAATTGAAAATTTATTGTGTTTTTCGACGTTTCTCACTGCTTTTTGTTTTAGTTGTCGTCGATGACTCAACAACACATGCAGCAGTGAAAGTGTTAGTTTGTATGCGGGATTTGGTTGATCAAGTCAGGACGGATCTCACGCGCGGGTTTTTGGCGATCCGGTCCCGGGCAGGTCACTTGGCGATGTTTTCCTCATTTAACTTAAGCCAAAGTTATTGAGTCATGGCCCGAGGGGCGGATGCGTCGATGATTTTTTGGTGGACCCAAAGTGGAGCTGAATGGACCTCTAATCAGTTAAGTAATGGGCTGTGAGTTGGATGTGAATGAATACGGGTTTTAGGGATTGATGAGATTTTTTAAATTGACTTATTCAATGAGTCTATAATAGCGTCTACACGCAAACCAGACTTCGGTCAAATCTACCGAAATTCTCCGTTTATTTATAAGAAATTCTCTGATAGAGCGTCTCTATCAGAGAATACTCCGTCAAATCTTTATCAGAAACAGAGCTGAAAATGTCAGGGGTCCTGACGCGAAAATTGGCGACGCATACACGATTTTTTCAAATCCATTCACTGAACCGCAAAACCGTGACATAAACAAACCCGACTCAGTCGTGAGTGCCCTAGCTCACTGAGCAGCTGCAATGCGAGGCAGTAGTCGACCAACGCTCATTCGACGTTGCACGCACACACATAAAGAAACAAGTTTTTACACAAAAAGCTTGTATTTATGCGTGGAAATGTAATTTTGAATATAAGTTATGGTTGTTTTAAGTGTTTTGCACAGTCTAGAACCATTCAATTGTTTAAAAATAGTTAAAATAGTGTTTAGAGAGGATTTTACGAGTCAGTCATACGACACGAATTGAGTGAGTGTAGCTCATTTTTTCACGTCTCTCATTCTCCAGCAGCCGACCGGCACGAGTCAGGCGGCAGTGGTTGAACGGACACAGTAGGCTTACAGTCAGATGCTAGCAGTGAACTGACATTTTGGTTTGCTTCATGTGTACGCTGGGTTGGAAACATTTTGCAGGCCTGATCAGAAATCTCCGTCAAAATCAGTCAAATTCATTCGGCTCAGTTTTGACGTTTCTCTCTATGTATGTGTTAGTGTATGCGAAGAATGAACTTTAGTTCCAAATCCCACCGCTTGGGCAGCGCTGTCGTCGGCTCGTTTGCATTCGTACCGGCTTGCACGGTCATTTCAAATAATTTGTTCAAACCAACACGCATATTACAAAAATCAAAACAGCAACATTTTATTTGTTTCTAAAATAAAAAAAAACTCTAAGTTCACAATTTTAAAATGATGACAGCAAACGGCCATCGTCCAAGCTGGCTTTTCCATCCATGCCCATCCAGAATAAACGAGTTCCCGCAAGAGCAGTTGTGATCCGGCGCTATCACTATTGGGATTCGGCTCTGCTTGCTTTGCTCCAACAGTCCTCCTGATTCCTGGGATGGTTGTTCGTCTTTCGCCGCCTTTCCGGAAAACTGGAACTTCTAGGGCTGGGAAGGGTCATCGTCCGGCCATAACCTACGGAAGAGGAAAAAAGAACATTCACAAATCATCCTTTGAATGGTTTGATTTCGAAACATGGGCATAAGCTTCCAATTTTTTTTGTTACTTACCTGTTCATAGAGATTTTTCTATCCTGTTTTGGTCAAATAATGCAGGAAAACCTAATTTAAATCCATTTTATCGTCATAATTATCTACAAAATCGACAAAATCACACCATCACGAACGATCTCCTAAGGCCGATGACAGTTTCTAGCTAGGGGCCGTACACATATGACAGACATATGTTTCCAAGGTTTGGGTCATTCATATACAACGCACCAAATGTTTTTTTTAATAAAAAAAAGTGTTAACAATTCAAAAGCGGTATTTTATATCAATTAGAATGCAATAATAAATGTTATAAATGTAAATATAATGGTAGTAAAATAATTATTCAAAAATTAAAATAATAATTCAATTTTAAACAGGTCAAACAAAAGAAAGAGGCGCAATCCACAAATCCGAAGATTTTTTTTTGTTAGATTGTCAAAATGTCAAAATGTCAAAATGTCAAAATGTCAAAATGTCAAAATGTCAAAATGTCAAAATGTCAAAATGTCAAAATGTCAAAATGTCAAAATGTCAAAATGTCTCTAATCAGTTAAGTAATGGGCTGTGAGTTGGATGTGAATGAATACGGGTTTTAGAGATTGATGAGATTTTTTAAATTGACTTATTCAATGAGTCTATAATAGCGTCTAGTATGTTCTGTATCGATCAAACTGAAACCCCTTCTAGAAACTCTGAACATAGCATTTTTAGCTACCCCAAGCATAAAAAACAATTTCAAACCAAACAAATAATGTCATTTTCCGGTTCCTGCTGCGCTGAAAATAGACTGTGGAAATGGCCCCTTTCCAGCCACATGGCATGTACCTCGCAGTGATAGACATTTATTGCTGAAGGTTGCACCGCATCGGCATGAACTTATCGATTGGAGCCCGCTGAAGTCGTCCTCCAGATAAACTCTGCAACTCTCACGGAATCGATTGCCGAGCTTTTCCCAAGCCCCTGACACCGGCGGCACCCGGGGACACCGATCCGGCGCGATGGATTTGATTTTATAATAGAATAACAACCCCCTTCCCAATACCGGAGGCCTGAATCTACATTGCAGAAGACGAAGACGACGGACGGTCATGACTTTCTGGCCGGGATAATAAACTTATTATAGTTTTTACGATCAAATTGCTCAACCCGCGTCACCGCAGGGCGTCGAAAGCTCCTGAATGAGAACAGGCCTCGGCGATCAACTGCATCGCCGCCGCCGGAGAGCGATCTACCGAAGCTGTGAAAAACTTTGCGCCCAGCATAATTTAACCGCCAAGACCTGATCACCGAGTTACGTTACGTAACCGGCTTCAGTCTCGTCTGAGCGGCTGCATCTTAAAAGACTCCCCAGACCAATAATTTATCTCTGCTCAATCAATCATCTATACATGGGATCGAACTCGGTCAGCTGCGGGCTCTGGTCTTCATCAGCTGATCCCGATAGGCTGGTTCAGATGTTAAGGATCGCGGAGTTACTGAACTATAAATTGATCGTATCCCTGATCGTATCACTTGCTCGTGAGAGTGAACTCGGAGTCACTACTTTTGGAGTATCCGGATTCGGAGTCAGTGTTGGAGTGGCTTATGTCGGAGTCGTAGTCTATATATCTTAGGAAGCCGAAGTCGGAATTACTGGAAAAGGAATCCAACTCTGAAGTCCTTCTTAGATTAAATGTTTCTACTATTAAAACGGTCTGAACTGTTAATGTTTATCTTTTTGAAGATTTTCAAAACTTTATCTATAAATTGAACCAGTTTACTGGCCCAAACTACAAAGTCAGTTGCGCTAAACCCCACGATGCAGTTCAGAAGCAATGGCACCAATTCTCCTGGCATCTTGCGTCTACGATCGATCCACGAGAGTCAATCGCTTTAAGGCGAAAGTGACTAAACAATAATCAAAGTGATTCGGCTTCTTTCAATCGGGCGTAATTGCCTCACTGCTGTAGGCTTACTGAACGTCGCGATCCATAACGCCACAAATCCGCCGTCGTCGTCGCACCGTGACATTAGAGACAGCAGGTCGCGCGGATTATATTGCTTCATCAAATCGCTGTCGATGAATTGTCTCTACTCTATGCACTGCAAAACAGAGGGGGTGATTATTGTAATTTGATTGGATTGGCCTACCTCGTGGTTCTAAATTGTCCCCAGAGCCATGTTACGGACCTCTCGCTCTGTACAATGTTGTAGAAATTGTTGATGGAAACATAATGTCAGTCAGCTCCCGATTCCGCGAAATCATGCTGCAGGTGTTAACGGTAGAGTTGCACACTACTGCGCGATTTGGAGACAATTTTGTATTGTTCGGTGTGACAACGACTATGGTCGTTGAGGTATTGCGAAAGATTTTCTGCTCGACTCGGCGTGACAATTGTTTCTCTAGCGTGGAAAATGTCATGGAAGTGTTGCAATCGAATGTCGCTAAGAAATGGTTGCGGTTCTTGACGGTTATGACATACGCGGTGATTATTTTTAGTTTTGAAATGATAATCTTGCTCCCGAAGCTGAGAGGGAATCAATGTAATCTTGCTTGTAGTTCTGTAATGCCTTACGTTACTAGCAAGTTACTGTGCTTACAGATTCATCTAAAGCATATATTATAGGTTCTAGACACCTTAAATCGGTGGCAATGACACCGGTAGTTCTAGGTCGCGCACCCCAAAACAATACCTTTGTTTTTCTAGTCGCCAACTTTCGTGTGAAATGTTCCCACAGTCGTCCGACGCTGGAGGCACTTCACTCACCTTACGTAAGATATCACAAGTCGGTTGTTCCAGACAAATCGCCGAAAAAAAACAACTTTATGACCTTCAAAAGCTTTCTGGGAACACCCCAACAGTGTGCGGCAACTTCGGCCGAACAGCCGAAAATAAATTGCTGAAAAGAGCGATTAGGGTATTTGGTTACCCTCCGAAGTTCCACGAAACGTGACTTGGCCGATCGAGCTCGAGAAACGCCGAACAATGGAACTCACTGTTCCAGGAGGGTGGCGGCATTTGGTGGCCATCAGGTCAAGAACAAAGAAAGTTGTGAGGTCTGGTGGTATGACAACGCAAAATTTAGGTTGCCAATCTTGGTTTCTAAATCTGTTGATGCTCCGATCACCTTACGCAACCTTTGACTTCACGCGTTGGGGTTCGGGATTGATTTCTGTTTTAGCCACAATAACCGCACCGTAACCGGTTATAATCAACGCGACTCGCACCTCACGGACTCAACGACGATGTCGACGCGAATATTATTATTAGTTCAACGACCTAAGGCTGGGGCGCGGTGGTGGTGGTGGTCGGCTTTAAATTGGTCGGAATTGCTCAAAAAACGTACACGTTTATTGAGCTGTTAAAAAAATATCTACCCGACTGCTAATGATTGCACATTGTTGCGGTTGGAGAGCGTTTAAATTTGATGAAGTATTGAAAGTCCTTCAAAAGCAAACCCAAGCTTTTTTTTAGAAACCGAGCAAAACATTTTTCCCTATTTACTCAGAAACGGGAAGACCAATCTTCAATATTTTTTTTTATTTTTCTAAATTAATTATTTTGACAATAATCTTAAAAATATAAAAAAATCAGACTTAATAGGGTATATACAAAACTGTCCCGCCCGTGTGGATCAATCGGACCGCGCACTGGACTCACAATCCAGAGGTCGACGGTTTGAATCCCGCGGCGGGCGCTCTAAAATTCTTTGTGTAAATATGGGTATTCGGCGCCGTCGCTCCGTGCCATACTTTCATACACTTAGGAGCCCAGGGCGGCGAAGTCCTTGTAGATAAAAAGGAAGACACTAGTGGTTGGTACTAGCAATGGTGGCCGACAGCTATAAAGTCAACTTCGTTTTTTTTACAAAATTATTTACATTTTCAAAATACAGTCTACTTACCAATTAAATATTCGATTTGAAATCTGAAAACATTACTTAATCCACCTGAAGGTGGTTGGTGCCTTCCTCACATTAATATATTTTTGATAGGGTTGTCAGATTTTCAACCTATTGTACTCATTGGAAAGGTCTTTTGATTACGCATCTAACGATGGGTCGCATGATTGATCAGAACATCATTTTCATCAAAATATCTGAGATCCTACCTTTAAAAAGTGTATAATGAACACTTAAGTGCTCATAACTTTTGATAGGGTTGTCAGATCTTCAATGTTTTGGACTCGTTATAAAGGTCTTTTAAATACCTTTCTAAAAATGTGACGGATTTTCTTACAAAAACCACCCTTTTTCAATCTTCCGGACTTTTGCTAAAATCGTTTTTTTAGCATAACTTTTGAAGTACTTAACTAAACTTTATAATTTTCAATAGCGACTTATGGGACCCCAAGACGGATCGAATGAGACCAAAACAGACAAAATCGGTTGAGCCAGTGCCGAGATAATCCAGTGCACATTTTTTTTATCAACATCCCACCACACACACAGACATTTGCTCAGAATTTGATTCTGAGTCAATGTGTATACGTGAAGGTGGGTCTAGGAGGTAAAAAAAGGAAGTTCATTTTTCGAGTGATTTTATAGCCTTTCCTCAGTGAGGTGAGGAAGGCAAAACAGAGTCAAATTTAGGATTTGTTGAGATTCAGTACACTACAAAATTAAATGTAAGAGTTTTTGAAATTCAATTCGAGGATTTAGGTTGAAACCTTTTAAAAAGTGTAAAATCTTTTTCTGAAAAGTCCGAAAACACCAAATCGATCAAATAAAATGTTGTCAATGATTTTTTTTTATATTCTAGACAAAAATAAAATGGTGAAGTGAAGAGCGAAGATAAAAACTTTAAAATAAATTAGCATTGGCCATATTCATTGTTGGAATTCGAGCGAGAAGAAGGAAAGCATTTCTCACTCGCGAACGAGGGAGAGAACTTGTAGTGCTTTTCTCTTCTCGCTCGCGCTCGCATTTTCGTTCGCGTTCTCGCTCTCGGCGCGAGCGCTCGCGAGCGCCTCTGGCTATCCGTTCGTCCCAAGTAAGCAATTTGTTTATCAGGCTTATGAATACGAACCAGGCGATGGTATAGAGGTGTAACTTCAATCGCTGTGTTGTTTTTTGTTCGTTTCTAGCACGTTCAACTTCTCGCGAACGGGCAATTCTGGCTCGCGAGAAAGCCCGTTCGCGAGCGGAGGAGAGCACGGGCAATAGGTGAGTTTCTCTCGGCAGCTCGAGACTCGCGGCGAGAACTCGAGAGGGAGAAATTTTTCTCGCGAGAACGCGATAATACCAACACTGGCCATATTTTGAACAAGTATGTTCAAAAAAATACTGGAAAAAAAACATACAAATCTGATACTTTTTTACACCCAGGCCCTTTTTAATATTTTTTTCTGCTGTGTGAAAAGAAGCCTCTTTAAATTAAATTTACAAAAATCTAGATATTATTTAAAACAAATCTCCAAAGAGATAAAATATTTTTTAACGCGTTCTAGTAATTCAATATAAACGATTAAAATTTTCCACCCAGGACATCATTCATTACTACGAATTTCAAAGTGACCAAAAAATGGTAAGAAAGTCCACTATTATCATTAGAAATTTCAGCGAAAATACCGAAGAAAGATCCGCGTGCCTCTTTGCGTCCAGCAAAGCTTAATCGAATTAATTGACCCTAATTATTTTTTATAGCCGTTGACCACCCACGGAGACAACCTTTAGATTTGGCAAAATGCTCCATCCCTCCCCGGGTGCCGAAAAGTGACTCCGGGCGATTTTGTCAAACATTTTGAACCGTGAGTTGAAAGGCGAAACTATTATTAGCACGCTGTCTATGAATTTAACGATTTTCGGTTAGTAGTGCTAAATTGTTCATTTGGCAATTTGATTTCTCTGAATTATTTTAAACTATTTCTTTCTTTGTTTTCTTTATTCGATTTATTGTCTTAATATTCTTCGTAACACACCTGCCTTTGTCGGCAAAGTCAACCAAAGACACCGCATGACATCATTGCGAAGATTCACTTCGTTGAAAACAATCGTCGTTATTGTGGGGCCATAAAACGAACCGCTTCCACCCCATTCGAACTCCATAACTTTAATAGTATAAACACCGGTTCCCCGTGGCCACACCACGGCAATCATGACGAGCCAATAAATCGATTATTACCGACGGATTCGTTTTTTTTTCTCCTTCGCTCAACCAGACTGCTCCAGACATCGGAGGTTAGGGGCTTGTTTTGACGCGGTTGACTGGGATGCAAGTCTCCGGGACCATAGGTTTATAATTACGGAGTCCACCTCGCCTTTAACTCGAAAGAGAAAGAGTGTGTTTCGTTTCGCGGCGGCGGCTCCGCGATCCCATATTATAGGCCTTAATTCCGTGTGAAGGCGTCAACAACATCCGCCGCCGCTGCCACCACTCCCGTCTTTAGGAGGGATAGTGCAACGGATTAGACCCCCGGACTATACTCACAAGGGAGGAAGTACAAGTTGAGGGAGGTGTCTGTGTGTACCCAATGGGGCCTCGTGGAGCAATAAATTAGATTACTTTCGATCCCCTCCGTTTTACCTCCTCCCCGGTCTCGGTCTAGTTATGGTTAGGCCTTTTTAAGATAATTATTAATTGTGAGCTTCCACTAGGAGTGTGTGTGTTTGGAGTGTGGAGGAAGTTGAGCAATCGGCCTAATAGCTGGTAGACACCGTGAATTATGTGACGACCGGAGATGGGTGTGGTCCTACTCCGTAGGCCTCACCAACGCCACCTTCGTCCATATCGGGGTGCTATTGGGTTTCGATTACAGTAATTTGAAGATAAATCATCGACACGTTTTCTGATCACCTGCTGATAGAGTGGGTCTTTGGGTCTCGCCGACGAAAGCGAGAGCATGTTTCGTAGGATTCCGGAATGATTCCGCTGATGTAAGCGGAGCTCCCTTTATCGGTCGCCCAAGATCTACAACCGGCCAGATGAAAATACAACGGGTCACGCTCATTCATGGAATACAAATGGCCCCGTTCAGCCCCGGGGCACCTTTGCGGTTGGTTGGCGAATAAAAGTAGAAGTGTTACCCCGGAGATGGCGCTTCTGTCCGATATGGAAGACGATAAAGACACGTTCGAGAATTGAGTGTGGAGACTCAAGCCAAGTACCCCTCACCCGGTTGAAAAGTAGAGGAGCAGCACGTTCAATGTCAAACTCGTGACAGAAATAGTAACGGAACTAAATACTGTGTGCTCATAAAGTGAGGAAACTTCCCTTCGGGGCAAGTTCAACGGAGCTTCTAATTTGATGAGTTTGAAAACTAGAGCTACTACTTTGTCGGTCGTCATCACGCTCGACGATGTTCTTCAACTTGGGAAAGCAATAATTGAGCTGTCTGTCAGGGGATTTTTTTCGTCAGTTTCCGAGATGCGACTTTGAATGACATGGACCACGAGTGATGATCCGTGAGTGAGTGACCACCCACAGGTTGTTGGGTTTGTTGTGACTTTTAAGGGTGTTGAATGGACTGGCCCTTCTGCGTCGAAAGCTATAACGGAACACGCGGATGGATGAGTTTGTTGGATATAAATTCCCCAGAGAAGGTGTTAAAAATAAACCGTGAAGCTGGTCGTGTCGAGTTCAATTAACGTTAAAAATAGTTATGGGTTTCGACGGAAAGTGGTTCGACAGAGGGAAAGCATTTCACCAATTTGTTTGACGACAACAACAACAAATATGACGATAGGAATGTTCAGCGATACATAAGTTTATTTTCGAGCATTTCGATGTTCCCACATTTTCAATTCGTTTTGCACTTTTTTTTATTTAGCAAAGTCTTTTATATGATCTGTATAATTTAATAAAAGATAAAAAAAAAACATGTTTTTACAAGTTCTGAATTTAAATGCACACGCAACGACATTTATCTCAGAATTTGATTCCGTGTCGATATGTATATGTTACACTTTTTTTAAATACAAAAAAAAATTGCAGGCCAAGGATTGATACCTAAGCGCATGCAATGGCACTGACCTTGTTGCGTGCTCTTCGGTTGACGTTCACGTCCTGGAAGGAGCGTAACTAACTACATCCGTAGTTCTGTTAGATCATCCGAATTATCTTGATCAGAACAGTATAGCTCTGGTTCCTTGCGAGTGTCCTATTTTCTTACCTCCACGTTGGCTTGGTTTTCATGATGACCTAGCTGGTGGCCTGTGGAAACGGATCGTAAACCTTTGACCACCGCGGGTCAGAGTCGAGACGGCTAAAAGAAAGGGGCGTGACAATGTGGGAAAGGGAAGTAATTTGTAATTGTAGACGGTATTGTTTTGATTCGCAGTATGTTGAGTCAACTGCTGTGAATGTACCTGAAACATCGCACAACGGGGTTTCTCTTCTCTTCATTCTCAGCTACCACCTATCTCCTATTTTTATTTTGCTCTTCTGATTCCCAATTCTTCACTGATTTTTCTATTTAATATCCAACATTTGATTTTAAATTTTACTAACTTTTGATTCTCTTATCTCTCAAAGCTTTTCCACTCTTTTCTGTCAATTGATACTGCTGTAACAAACTTTGTTTTGTTTTTTTCCTTAAAAATATACTTTTCCTTAATGTACTAGTAATATCAAGTCTATTTATCATTCGCCTAATCTTTTTTGATTTTATTGCGAATTTATTTATTTGAATAATTCTTTATCTGTCCTATAAATTATCATTACTATAATCTAAGCTTGTTTTGTATCTCTATTTATTAACTATTGTCTAATTTTCAAACTTCACCTTTTTTTCAAACAAGTGAGGTTTGAGCCCTTACTCAATTTATGGAATGGTTAAAGGATTAACACAAATATTACTATTGTATTTTTGGTATACTTTTATAACATGCTTAGGACCAACAATTGTAACAAAACACCGCGACAAAAGAAATATCAACAGATAAACAGACTCAACAATAGGGAAGATTTCAGGAGAAAACAATACACAGTAAATAACAATAAGTTTTTGAATTCAAACTAAAAATAAAACAGTTTTTGCTTTAATGAAAGTTTATAGACACACTATAAATGGTTAGGCGCTTATACTTACATCAAACCCTACTTAATGTACCACCCCCGGCCGAGTTAAAATGCGTAACCAGAAAAGAAGGTGTGCATGCCAGGCACGAGCACTCAAAGCGTGTTCTAGCGTGCTGCTCGTACTGACTCAGAGCAAGGGTGAGATGTAGGTGTAAGGGGCAGTGCGTGTTCGTCGGGAACCTAGTGCATAAGATCGGTCAAGGCCCGTTCTTACACTGAAAATTGCGAATTGCGAAATACAAAAGAAAATACACATGTTAATAGACATTTTCCCCAATTTTTCGAATTTGTGTTGCAGTCAAAAAATTTCATTAAGGGGAAAACCAAACTTGCCACCCTGCCAGTAGTTATTACGTTTTGATTTTTTGGACCAAAATGGTCACTTTGGAACCGGTCATAAGTACCTCGATATTCTTAATTCCTCCAGATCGCAAAATTAAATGGAAAATTGATTTTTCGAAAAAGTTTTTAAGCTTTGGTGTCTTCAGAAGAGTTGTTGCAAATGGAAAGGGGCATCTTTTGGCTTGGTTAAAAATTAGGGTGGTTCACAATTATGGAGATTTTGAAAGTCAGTTTTTTAACGTAGCAAATCAGGGTCAAGTTTTAAAGAAAAGGGGTGTTCTGGGCACTTTGAAAGCTCTAAAACAAACATTTTATTTTTTGACAAGTCAATTTGATTTTGAGGATCAAATAATACAGCCATTTTAAGGTGAAAAGATGCAACTTTAAAACTTAAATATCTTGAAAAGGCGCAGGCCAAATTTTGAGCGCCCAGGTTACATTATTCTGGAATAACTGCGTGGTTGGCCATATTCCTGGTTCCACCGAGGTACCTAGAATCGGACCCAAAGTAGCCAGATCGGCTTATATGCTTGGATTTTTGATACTCATCGCTGAAAAAATCTAAAAAATCAAAACATAAAAATATTGACACAGTTTAGTTCTCCTTAAAAGGGTTGGTAGATTAGTTTTTTATATACAAACAAAAAAAAAACTTGAGGATGGAAAAACGTCACTCTATCAACAATTTTTTTTTGATTGCAAATAAGATTTTCTATCTGGGTATTTTTTTCGAGTGTTGCTATTTTTCAGATTTGTTATAATCATTACAACGAAAATTGTCAAAAACATCAAATCACCCTTACAACTTCAATACATAGCATAGTTTAACGCTCACAATTAGGTTTTACGCCGACTCGATTTTTAGGTTAGAAATTTGACAGCTTGGCTGCACTGTTTACATTTTTTGCACGTGTGTCTCAGCAAAAATGTGTGTGCGTGTGCGCTCGTGACGTCACGCTGTAAAACCTAATAAAACAAACCGAGAGAATAACTCTACCACATTGAATCGAGAGGTTAGTGCGTAAAGGCTTGCGAATAAACCTCCCGCATGCAAATCATCAAATAATAGGGTTCATTCGTTCATTAAAACAGTTTATCCAACCGTGGTGGCCGATACGGCAAAGGTGCGGATTTGATATGTCAAAGGTCTTGGGTTCGATTCTCAATATAGGCATTTTTTTTATTTTTTTATATTTACTAGGTTTTGCAAAAATCTTGCTAGCATAAGAATGCATATTTCATACCATCCAATTGTAAATAGAGCCATATTTCGTACCGAAGCCAAAACAAAAACATGGAAATCAGTTCGATTATTTCTTTATTCATGTTGATTGTCGGAACAGATTGTTTTTCTCCTCCCCCTCTCCATGTTTTATGTCTCATTTTTGCACCCATATTTGTGCGGAGGCCGATTCCACAATGGAAAAGCTGTGAGCTCAGCTTGGGCACCATTAAATCAAACGGTTATCTAGCTTTATTGAGATAGTCGCTTTTCTACGATTTAGATATGTTAATCGGTAACGCGGTAAAATAGCCCAGATTACGCACACGCACGGCTTGGCAACAGTGGAAAAGAAGGGGTTATTTATTTGTACGATATTGATATACTCAAAAGTGAGAACTTGAATCCACTGGAGCAATACAAACCACTTGAACTGCACACGGTTATCAGCTTCATTGTGAATTCATAGTGTCAATTTCCACCTCGCTTCATTTATTCGATGCAAATGTTCGACCTGTTTCATGTTTAAACTGAATGACTAATTATTTTCTTCCTCTCTCTCTTTCTCCGTTCCAGGTGAGTGTTTCATTAATCAATGCACGTCCACGCCACGACGATCTCGGCAAATGGCATCCAAGTGTAAATAACTACTCCCTAAAACTGCATGACAAGAGCAGGGCGCGCTTCGCTCCAACAATCGTGTGAATCGATTAAACCGAGGAATTAATTTTCACCAAATTCAACTCAACTGCTTGCGCGAGCGGCGATTGAATTCAACCAAGTTGTTGGAAGAGCCGATTAATCGATTTATTTCACACCTTTCCATTGTGTCTGCCCACTCTCGGGAGCGCGAGAGGTGTTCGAAGGGAGTGTTCGTGTCGATGTTCCACGTGAAATCGACCTTAATTAAGAGACTGGTGTGTTTGTTTTGTCGGCGAACTTGACCGTCGTCATCGTCAACGTTTTTTTCAATCAATCAATTTAGGGTGAAAATGGATTTCTTCAAAGCAGCGGGCGTTCAAGAGCTTATCCTCTGGCCCTTTGTCCAGTGGAGTTGCTCTTGCATGTGAGGTCGTCCGAACCACCCAGCCTCGCAAAAGGGCTCAACAATAAACAACGCCAAGAAAAAGCTGCCACAGCATATGCTGGCGAGCGCATCAAACGAGATAACCATAAAATCTCATTTTACGGCGGTGACGACGATGGCGACAACGGGAGGGACTGCCCCAAGAGTGACGTTAATCCTTTGCCTTCCGTTTGTGGCCAACACCAAAGTGGTGTGTGTCACGGTCGTAATCCTGACAGTAACAGAAACGGAACAGACGAAGACGACACAGTTCCACTCGGCGGCAACAGAAGCAGAAGTGTCTGGAGTAGTTTCAAACGAGCAATGGGCTAGTTTTACGCTCGGATGACAATTCCGTGCCGGTCAGTCTCAAAAGGTTCCAACGGAGTGCTAAGCAACCGAACCCACTTTCGGAAGCAGCGTTGATGACAACGATGATGGGATATTGAAATGACCAGTGCTGCTGCTGCTGCTGCCTCTGTGGTTTGCGGAGATGCTCTCCAGCGGCTTCCTGGTATAATGGAATTTGAGATGAGCCACACAAGCCAAGTGTGCACTCTGCAGCAGTTCTCCGATTTCTGGGTCGAGGGCAGGGTCAATGCGCAGGCCAGCAAAGAGTGCCTTTGCTTCTAATTGAAGTGCAAACAGTCGCCTTGTTGAAACGCTCTACCGACGGCGATGCGTCTCCATTTCTCCGGGTGATCTACTGCCCCGAAGAGAGATTATCCGATATGTGCGAACCACATGACACGGATCAGCCCGTGTAAATCCAACATATGATTCACTCCGACGTATACTCCATGTGGAGCAAGAACGTAAAAAATACATGCAAAATGTACGCGTTCCATCAGCGACGACCACCGCCGTAGAGAGTCGATGTCGACACGCGAGTGAGTGTAGTACGCTGTAGAACGAGGTTAATGTTAAACGTAGCACTACTCACATGTACCGCCGATGCAGGGCAGAAAATCGATACATGTCGGTGAAGAACTTTCCGATGTGTCTGGCACCGTTGGCAGGGGAAGATCATTTTAAACGGGCTGCGAGTTGTCACCCTACATCGAGTGGTAGAAATCGTGGGTGACGGCCCAATGATTTCGCATGTGTAGCGAGATTGATTGAACTCACTGTGCTATCCATCGACCAGCTGTTGGGATTGATTTGTTATGAATGAAGTCAGTACTATTTACTGTTCTTAGGTTTAACGCCATGTACCGTATACTCTGTGAATCATAAGTTTGTAAAAGTGTGATGACCTAGGAAGTTGTCGGCAATGATGAAGTCAAAAATGCGATTCGGTCCTTGTCGATTGCTTCTGATTGGCGTGGATAATTCCAATAGACTCCGTGAGAAATTCTTCGCTTGGAAGCAATCCCAAAGTCTGGAAGAAAACATATGGTTCACTATGTACGAAACTATCGTAGGCGAAGCAATACAGAGTAACACAACCCCTTCAACCAGACATGCTAATGAAGTTACGCAATCTACAATCTCAGGCAAAGAGTGCACGCAAGTATTGCTCAAGTCGCTCCACTCCGTAACGCTGACATCGCAGAACATACACTGCTGCTCTTTTTTTTTCGCTTGTTGCAAACCCCCAAAAACTACACGGCCGATTTACATACATCGCCATCGTCCCTAGCTTTTTAACCCTTGGAACCCTGACTAGACGGCCACTTTATGACCCGGCCGTCGGCTATAAAATTTCACACATGTGAGGAGGCACTGAGCTTGAGCAACTCCCTAATTGTGGCGCGGGCAAGTGCGCGGTTGATAAGGGTCGAGTCTAGCAGGCCGCGACTGCTGTTGTTGTTGCAGACTTTATGGTGTTTGTTTTTAATTTTCAGTCTCCTGGCAAAGTGCTCTAGATTTGTACCCGGGAACTTGGCCTGGTACGATACAAAGTTAAACGTTTTACGACTGAGGCATTAACCTGGCGGGGAGTTTCAGATGACCTTGTCGATGGCTACTGGAAGCTTGGCAATCAGATAAAATTTAGTCGGAGAGATCCCATGGTCGTAACTTAACCCCCAATTGGCCGGTTGCTAATTACCTACGCACATTGTAGCCGGGCGTTTCGATTATCTTCGATACCGACCGCGTCAGCGGTGGTGTCGGCAAACTTGTTTGGCCGGACATACGATGCTGTCCGTCTGTGGGAAGCCAAACTCTGCGAGTCGTACGGTAGCACTGATCTTCAAAGGGGCTACCGGAGATATCAAGTCCAGGATTAAACCGCGCGGTTGTCATGCAAAGATACTGTCGGTTCTCACGACCCAAGGCTACCGCGGTGCGGATCCATCCGGATCATGTTTCATCGCATTCCAGCAAGCTTCGAAGAAATTTGCAGAGTTCTCGACCGAGGACTCGTCCGAGAAAGTTGAACTGCAGTTTATTATGAGTAACCGTCATGTTCGTGCCGCGTCGAGACCTCTCCATTATACGCTCAATTATCCGATTACATTGTTTGTGTGCGTTGATTAAGGTCCGGGCACTTGCAAAGCAAGAAGCCGGTCTACACCGATAGGATCTCCCAACCAGATATATGGGTGGTCCCCTGCATCATCGGAGTGGAGTAGTGGCAAAAGCGCTGTCCAACTGCGGGGAAACATGTGCGAATCAATCAGCTCGTTTATCTCCTCGAGCCAAGCCCGACAACGACAACAAGATGAGAGTCGGGTGTTTCTACGAGCGCTACCGGCATCTGTCTCGTCTTATTCTTTGTCGGAGAAGGAGGTCTAATCAATCGACTCGAGGCGAAACTTGAGCTCTGGCTGCAGGCACGATACGCACGTATTGCGTTTATTGCTCTCCATGATTAATTGATCGAGATGATTGGTTGGTTCCCACGAAGAAGCGTGATTGAACCATGCATTCGAATAAGATGTTTGATTCTGGGACAAATACATCGAAGCCTTTGTTGGATGTTCTAGATCAAGATCTAAAAAATATAACAAGTCTAATCTTGAACAAGTTGTCAACTGTTAAGATCATCCAAAGTAATCATCATCGCAGACATCACTCCAGCTAATCCGCCCTGACCTCGCCGGCGACCTCCAAGTTGGATAATCCGACCGCCGTGAATCGGCCAGTAGGGCATTGCGCCAGCCGCAATCTGCGCGCAAAAGCATGTAACCGAACCAAACCAGACCACCGGCGCGAGTGATGACTCCAAATCGGTAGTGCTGTGCCCTCTATTACCCCCGCCCAGAGTTGATGGCCGGCACTCAGCTCGCGCGGCTCGGGGTACAAATTGGTGGTTGGACGATAATTTTCTTATTGGACCCGGAGGAGGGGGTGGCCCGGCCAAATTGGTAGCAATTTCTCTCTTTCACTGCGGGTTGTTTTCCACTTGCTCTCCGTTCGGCCTTGTTGTAATTGTAACGTTTGCTCAACTGCGGTAGCTCCATTGTGGACCCGCGTAACGAATTATCGTATTAACGCATTTTTGTTTTGAGCTGGCGTTTGTTTTTCTGTTACTTTCTTGCTTTGAAATGTACATTTTGCAGTCCATTAAGGCGTAATTAGAGAAGATTGGAAAATTTCAATGACCCGTGTGCGTATCGTGTCGGTTTATTTGGGCGTGAATGCGTGCCTCCTTCCGCAACTGGGCAATTATTGCAATGCGTGAAGTGTTATAAACCGAAACAATAGCGCGTTGAGAAATTGGCGAGGTTTTTGGGCTGTTTGGAAAGATTAACAAGTAATTATGAGCGATTAGGTTATCACACTTCTGTTTAAACTTGAAGAAATGAGAAAAACAGGACACTACATTTTGACTCTACCTCGTTTTCGTTGTTCTTCAACAAACTTGTCGTTTGTTGAGACTTGGATGACCCAGGACCCAGGACATCCCAACCAATCAGCAAAGTAATCTACCATACTCACTGAAGCTGTGCTGGTATGTTCCGGGGTCAAAACCCGTAGACATCTTGCTTGTTAAGGCGGTAAACCCACCGGTCTTGACTCCAAGCAGTTCTTGGATGACCCAATCATCTCAATAAGTTGTTTCAACAAGTTACTGTAGCCTACCACACTCTCTGATGCAGTCTGGGTAGGATCCGTTGTCAAAATCTTGAGGTAGAAACTGGTATACTGGTGGTATTCTTCATGATCTGAAAGCATTTCAGGATACTTTAGATGACTCACAGCATCAAACAACAAAATGTGACTTTTTGCCTGTTTCAGCTCGCTGCAATTAAATTTGTTTGTTAAGTTTCCTTAAACAATTTCGTTTGAGTGTAACAACCGCAAGTTCAACAAAGTCGTCCATGCATAGCGCATTCAAATACTGTTCCCAGCGGTCAGCAACCTCTCCCGGTAATCACATACGGTAAATATGCAGTTAGGGCGACAACGACAACGCGACTTCCTTTGCCGATGTAGTCATTTTCTAAGCAACATGTACTAGCTTAGCCAAAGTGGGTGCAACGCGCGCGCGCCTTACTGGGAATGTGTCCCCGCGCAGAGAACACGTGTGCTTGCGACGACAAAGGAAGTTCCACGCCGTGCACGCATTTTCAACGACCAAGGTGGCTAATCGCGTGGGGTTTCTTTCTTAAACGAGAATTTAATTGTAGGACTATAGCATATCGTTGCGGGGAAAGTTAAACAAGCGTTCGCATTAGCATACAAAAAAGGTGATTTTTGTTCAACTTGTGTGAGACTTCAACTTCTTGAAGGGTCCACTTTTTGATTACTTTCCATTAAATGGCCGGCCCACTCTGTGGCCTGTCCCTTTTTACGACTGTTGATTTTAGTTTGGGATAAATATTCATTTGGGAACGGCCCGAACACAAAGACCCGGCAACGATGGCTTCGACAGCTTTGCTTCACGTGGCTTTCGTGGTGACCTTTTGTTGCGTAAGCCACGGACCATCCATGGGATTCAACGTGACTGTGTTCCCATGAGTAAGCTGTGGTATGTCTATAAAATTAAGTGTTTGGTCGCGACTTGCAGAATCTTGCAGAACTTCCAAGAATTGCATAGCTGCCGATAGCATCTCGCGGATTCCACCCTTAATGACTCATCGTCGGTGCACCTATTCGTAAACATTCCTGGCTACATCTCATCCAGTTCATAAAAGCCTCGCAAGATTTCTTCCCCCCTCCTCGAGATAGTTGTTTGACTTCCATTTGCGTAGGTCAGCCTAACCTGACTTGGCTAAAACCGCAATACGACAGTCGTGCCAAGTCAATCATCCCTTAGACGGATCACAAAGAAATTCTTTCTCTCGTCAAAACCACGATCCCCCAACCTCCCATATACGAAACATCTCGCTGCAGGCTGGCTGTCAATCTGGTGGTGGTCCCGATCCCCAAGACTATGAGTCACCTCCGCGGGAAGAGATTTATCTTGTCGCAAGTCTCCAAAGTTGATGGCGGGCGTGGGCGAAACTAAACAACTACTTTGAATCTACAGTGACTTTGGTTGAAGTCGATTGATTGCCCACTTTCTTGATAGTTTCTGTTTGCTCAGGCGGTGATGTATCCTGCCCAGAAGTGGCGACGGCTCGTTGCTAAAGGACGATGACCTGGTTGAGCCTTACTTCTTACTGGAGCCGTTTCCTGGAAACGAAGACGACGACGAAGACCGGAATGTTTGCTCGTCTGCCAATGGACTAAAGTATGTCTGGTTTGATGGAACTGCTGAGCAAACAGAAGAAGAAGGATTAAGGAAATCAATTCCGAATGGTTCTCGTTTCACCTATTTTGCCTTTTGCTGGTGGTGAGTAGGATTTCCTGCGGATTTCCGGACGCGGTTTGGTCGATATTTGGGGGCTTGTTTGGTGGGGTTGGTCCTATGCGAAGAATTGGTTGGTTGTGATTCAAACTGAATTACGTAAATTTTGCCAAAATAGTATTCGTGCTAACTGTGTCATAAATTTTAACTCTAGGCTTGGGATAATCTTAGTTTTCATATTTAATTTATTTAAACATGGATCATATTTAAGAACTAACTCAATGTTCATGCCATATGCCAGATGACCTGTTTACAAATAAACAGATGACTTCCCCAACCAGATCATCAAGTACAAAACGACGAACAATAAGCCAACGATTATGACCTACGCGGAGGTCCGGCGCCTGTCTTAAACGACTTGGCAAATTAAAGCACAACGCCTAAAGCAGCGCGAGCGGTGGGCCATAAATATCACACCAACGACGAGTCCGACTCAGAAATGCAACCGACCACCACCGACCAGTGCTTCAATCATAACGAGCAGGCCTCTTCATAACCAAAGCCGATGTTTATCCAATTAAAAATTATTTTCGCACTAAACACAATTGGCTGGAACCGCGGCTGGAACGAATGTGCGTAAGTGTGCGAGTGTTCGCGGACATAATCTTCATGAAAATGTAAAATTACAGAAAAAACGAAGGTATAGTCCAACGAACTCCGCGCTCCGATCATAACCCAGTGAAGGTAGCGCTAGACCTAGCCCAACTTGGACTGTGGTACTCTACTTGTGATGAGTTATGGTGTTGCAGGCGGTTAATGGTCCAACGCAGTGGTTAGTTCATCAACGACCTGCGTGAAGTTACGTGAGAGTGGCGGTTCGCCGCACGCTGAACTTGTACTAGTTATGGGAGATTACCCAATAAAGTCTCTGCCGTGTCGTTGACTCTGCACATTGCTAACAGGCTGGACAAAGTTGTTGAAACAATTTAATTCACTTGACTTAAGAGTGCTCGGGTATCAGATTTCCAAAGAATCTTTTGAACTCTTAGTACTACACCAAGCTTCAAGAAGTGTTCCCAACCACACCACAACCGCAACTTCCATGCAACAGAGTCGACGTTCTGTCTTGTTCTTATCAGACCTAGCCAATCCCCCCAGTGCGAAGGTATAAGTCCCTGCATATTGATTTCGTTCCAGAACGCCACACAGACGAGAAACCACACTCTCATACACACCGTGGACGAGTATCAGCAACTCAAAGCAGCAGCAGCAGCAGAAGAAGCTGATGAAGTGTGGTGGTGAATTAGCGTTGCAATTTACAGCAATTTACACGCAATAAACGCCTCCATTAGAGGAATTTAAGCTTCTCGCACACACACACACATGTTGATGGTGGTGAAGAAGACCTCTTCGAGAGATTGATGCTGGCTGATAAATCAGGCATTATTTGGGTGGTTGTTGGTGGACGTAGGGAAATGGGTGTTGCTGCATTCAACAGTTTTAAATAACTTTGAAGAAGAATCCGTTTTACTACGCGGCAATGACCTCGTTACGATATAGTGAGGTGCAGTAAAGTACACCCAAACCAAACTCCGCTGACATTTAGTGATGACCAAGCTACTAACATTCGTTGGCAGGACCAATCTCTCATTGGACGTCACAGCGTACCTTCAATTACTTTACGTTGTCGTGCTATCTTGTCGCAAGTCGGTTTTGGACCAAAACGCCGTTTGTGCTGTTCTCAATGCCTCACCTTTTGACCGTCAAAGACCCCCAGAATTCGATTTCAATCCAGAGATATTCAATAAAAACCGAAAAACTCCGAGCATTCTTGTCACTCTTAATATGAAAGCAGTTTCATGCTTGTCGTGCTATCTTGACACAACCTGAAAATGTAAGTGTGACAACTAGCCAAAGGGATTTGAAGCCAGAACGCGTTTGACACACTTACATGCCCGAATACCGTAAACATTACTTCACAAGAAATCTTCTTTTCTTAGAAGCGTCAACCTGTGTATGTTCGTGATCGTTGTATTACAGATTCTGGAAAATTATAATTCTGTTACATTACATAAAATTCAAATGTCGTAGAAATGTAAGACAATTTCTACATCAATTTATCTCATGTTCTGCAATAATTCTGGAATATCTACGGTAGTAGTAGAAAAATAAGTAGCAAACATAATTTGATAAGTTGCTGTATACATAATACACTTAACTCACAGTTCTCCTAATTCACTTTATCACAGCAAAGCTGTGAACAAAAAAAAACGCTACCAAGCTTTGTCAAACGGTTCACGTCATAATTAACATAATTATGGTGGCATTGTTTCATCGAGATCGCACACAAACTCAGTCGAACGCACACTAACCAAAGCGTGAATTGACGACGTTGACACACTTCGTGTGTACCTTTCGCTCTCATTGAGGATAGACTGCCAACCTTATTTTTAGAACTTGTCGTAGGCCGCGGTACGAAATTAGTACATACAGCAAGGAATCACAAAGTGTTGTTTTCGTTTGGATAACCTATGACAACCCGGCAGCGATGGAAATATCTTCCTCAAAAGAGTTTCACTGAGTAGGGAAATTTCGAAAGAGTAGCTTTTCTCTCTTCCGCGAGATATCGTGAAATTTTGATTTCACTAATACATTTGCAGGAAAAACCTCATGCGTCATGAAAATATCGTTGACTCATTGATGTTCTTTTGATAGTTTGTTAGCGATTTTCTTCATTATGTTTCACCACGCCTCACTTTTATCAGTGTGAAAGGTTTGCAATTTAAGGTGAAATTTTGAATCTCACAAGTGAGGATCAACGCTAGGTTTGCCCAAACGAACGCGCCATCACTCTCTTGCGGCGTGCACTTGGCGTCTCGGCCGGCGGCCAAGTCTTGACCCGGATGACGCGCCGCGACAGTGATCTAGTTCTGAGGAGCTAAACCAGCCGGATTACCTCACTCACCTGATGCTTTTGCGTAATTGTTGTTTGGGTTTTGGTTTCTACTACAGCATCATTAAACGACGGAAACGCCACATCACGTGGCACGCGATTCACACTTTGCTTCCGACATCGCTAACATCTTTTACCCGATGATCGTGTGTTGTGTTGATGTGGTTGTTAGTGTTGTCGTAATTAAGGGCGCCATCGAACGTTTGTTTTGTTTTTTAATTTGTAATGTTTATGTTTGAATTTGTTGCAATGTGAATTCAAATCCGTAGAGGTTATTACAGTAGTTTTACATAAAACTCACTGAGAGTCAAATCACAATTTTGCGATATTCGAGAGCATTCCGATCTTACAAATACATTCACAGGTAAAACGTCAGCCGTCTACAAATATTTTGTCAACAATGTGATTTGTTAAAATATAACTCGCTTATTGATATTCTAAACGATGATAAGAAATTTCGCTTGCCAGAATGAAATGTTTAGATAATTTCATCGCAGTCCATAACAAATAAATGAGGACAACGATTTCTATCAAATTCGGTCACATTCAAAAAAAAACTATATTGAGATTGAACGCTCTGAACTCTCAAACTCTAGCTCTGCACTAGAATTCAATTTACGGCTATGCTAATTAAACCGTAACTCAACCGTGTCAAACAAATAAATCGCCCTCCGCGGTCACCCGGTCACAGGCGCGGTCCAGTCCGAAGCCATTGACCGTTTGACCAACTTCCGAATTTAATGGTTGAATTTTTGTTGCGATTGTTCGAGTTGATTAACTTCACCTCTCAACTGTTTGCGATGCCCCTAGCGTTGCTTTAATTCGTTGTAATAAATCTCCCACGGATTAACTCAGTGTGACAAATGCAGATCTGTTTGTTTCCCCTCCTTAATGGAGTCCACTTGTCTGTGGTTTGTGTCACACTCTGTTCGCTAATCTCGTTTCGCGCATTTCCCATCAGCTGGTGCGCGCTAAACCGCGGCGTTAGTATTTGTGTTTGTGTGTGTACTAAATAAATTAATACTTATCGGTGCCGCGACGATGGCGGTCGACCGTTTAGCCGAGCGTAATTAATTCTCTAGTTTCAATTAGATTAGCACTATCTCGGTCGGCGTATACGTCACAGACTGCGTGTGGTCACAGACAAGTCAGATTTTAAACAAAAATTAACTGAATTGTTATTCGAAGTTTCATGTCTGATTAATCTGTGGTTTGACATTTGGGCTATGGTCACATCATAGAAGCCGACCACTTCCTATCTATGTGAACATAAATCTGTACGAAACCACACGACCCGTTTTGGGGGGGATTCCACGAAAATATGTGCAGAATGCAACTTTTGTGACCACATTTTAATTGCGCACATACAGTACTCTCGGCTTAAACTTTGTCTGCAGAAATAAAGTAGTGCAAAAATATATAGCACGACTAGCTGTTTTATTGCAACCATTGTGCGATATACGAACTCTGTTATTGCTGGATGAAACTCATTATAAATTTCACTTGCAATCGTAAAACTTTAATGTACGTTACTAATTTAACCCTATCTTTTCTCGTTACAGGAACAAAAAATCAAATAGAAACACACCACCAGAACCAGTGATCGTAGTACAACTTAGCGTTTAGTCAATAGCAAACATCCCACTGATTTAAGGTGAGTTTAAGGGGATTGCCCTCGATCATTAGATTTTCATAAGGACTCAAATTGAAATATTTGGGTAGAGCTTTGAATTGATGTTAAACAATTCGTTCACCCCATTACAATATCTCATCTCAGTTGTCGTAGCATATCGCGAAAGGACACATGTAATCTAAGCTCTAGCCTTGGCGCCATGAATCATGGACCAGGCTGCTCGCCTCATGGAAAACAGTATAAGTAATGACTGTAATCTATCAGCGAGCGGAATTGTTGAAATATTGCTTGTACGCATCGACCCAGAAAACGTTACAGGCGAAATGCCCAAGTTCTCAGATTTGTTTCGACTGGCCCCAAAGTGGCTGTTTCCGAATTCCGTCCGCGGCACGCAACGTCCGTCATTCGTTGAAATTAAAACTCGAAATCCGTTGCCGATTCGTGACAGGTTCATGTTAACCTATACCTCCATAACATGCGGTTTTACCGTTGGGAACCTAGGTGCGTTCTCATGCGTGTCCGCACTCTCAGTAAGTCACGCTATCCACGTGGTTTGAAATTTGCAGTTGCTCTGCGCTTGCATTTTTCGCATATCATATTTTTTGGCGTCTCTCATGCGTGAAAAATGGCGTGTGCCCTGAGCGGAAGTCAAGTTTTAAGGCGAGCAGCAGTTATGCTGCAATTGATTTTCTTAATTTTCTTGATTTTGTTGATTTTGTTGATTTTCTTAATTTTCTTAATTTTCCTAATTTTCTTGATTTTCTTGATTTTTTTGATTTTTTTGATTTTCTTGATTTTCTTGATTTTCTTGATTTTCTTGATTTTCTTGATTTTCTTGATTTTCTTGATTTTCTTGATTTTCTTGATTTTCTAGATTTTCTAGATTTTCAAGATTTTCTAGATTTTCTAGATTTTCTAGATTTTCTAGATTTTCTAGATTTTCTAGATTTTCTAGATTTTCTAGATTTTCTAGATTTTCTAGATTTTCTAGATTTTCTAGATTTTCTAGATTTTCTAGATTTTCTAGATTTTCTAGATTTTCTAGATTTTCTAGATTTTCTAGATTTTTTAGATTTTTTAGATTTTCTAGATTTTCTAGATTTTCTAGATTTTCCAGATTTTCTAGATTTTCTATATTTTTTGGATTTTCTTGATTAGGTTAATTTTGTTGATTTGGTTGATTTTTTTGAATTTGTTGATTTTGTTGATTTTCTTGATTTTGTTGATTTGGCTGATTTTCTTGATTTTTGAATTTCTAAAAGTTGTAAAATTTGATTAACTACAAATTTTTAAATTTTCATGATTTTTTTTATTTCTTAAATTTGCTAAATCTGTTAAAACTGTAATTTTTATAATTTCTTTTTTTTTTATTTTCTTGAATTCGTAAACAAAGAGTGCATTGGATCGTTTACATAGTATTGCTTGTAAATCTTTAATTGAAATGTAGCTGGCTAGTTTCGCTTGGTTTTATATAGTGCAATGCTCTGAATGAAACAAAAATTTTAAATCTCCTACAAATGGTAATTTTTTAACAAAATACCGTGACTTTTTTTTTCAAATAAAAAATAGAGGATCTAACTGTAATTTGTTCAGAGTTATGACAATTTCGCCAAAAAAATCGGTGGGTGATTTTTTTTGGCTAATGAGGGTTCCTTAATTCCAAGTGCCAGTAATTTGCGTAAGCTGTACTATATAATCTTTTACCGCGGTGACTCACCCCACCCCCTATGGAAAGTACTCAAAACTTATCATTTGCGAGCGATTTCAATTTCGCGCCATCTTCATCGTGTCTGCAGTGCATTTTATATGCAAATTCCCATTATATGTAAATATACGCAATGTGCCTTTCCTTGGCGGGCGGCATCAAACCACTATCAAAGATAATTGCTTTATTACATTGGCTTGAATCCAAAGCAAAACCAACACCACACCACACCATCATCAGTCACATCGACGTCGTCGAAGAGTGTGATGATTTCCAGACTAGATGTAGACCAAAGACATCACCACCATCATATACGATTTCTTATCAGTCATGTCGCTTGTGTGTGTGTGTCAGACAGAGGTACTCATTAAGATAATTATAGTTGAGCGTTCTTCTCTACCTGCCGGGCTTTGGTGGCAAAGTGAAAGTTAATTAAGCTTCTGGGAAGTTTTTTTTTTTTTCATTTCTCGAGTCTTTCGACTAATAGGCAAATGAAAGCGATGACAGAATCAATCGGTTTTATGTCGAAGGAGACTCTCTTGGGGCGAATTGAGTTGAAATGACTTTTACATTAATGTTTGTTTACTTTTACCATCAGCTGATTACGGTTTTATCGCTGCTCATTAATCACGTCGGTGGAAGCTGGTTGGGTTGTTTGACATTTGTAGCAATTAGTCATCGTCTTTGGTCGCTTTCGATTAGGGCTCTAAACACAATTGCTTTGCAAATAACTGAATAAAACAAAGATTAATCAGTCTGCTTTTGCGTATTTTTACACTTTAGTGTCAACTGGGGACTAATAAAAAGATAAATAATGTTGCTTCTTGGTGTAGCTCTTGTTCTCTTTGTAGCTGACCTCTAGCTCTGTATGAGTTATGACACACAGACAATCCCATTCTGAGCAAATGTTGCGTGTTTTATTCGATGTCAGCTGGTGGAAAACGTAATTCCTTTATCGTTCTACAGTTCCACAGAGGAGAGTCTGCGGTAATCCCACCCTGAGACGAACCTTGAAACTAATTGCCCTCATTAGTCATCATGACTAGAGGTTCACCATAAGATTTGCTTTTTCTGTTGATCTCGATTGTTTGCGGAATGCTAATCTTTGTTCTGAGCAAAATCAGCTTCTGCTTATACTTAGAAGTTAAAATATTTCCTCAACCATAAATGCCAAAATCCCCGTCCAAACATTCTCAAAATCCAGGTTATTACTGCGCCGAGCAACCATTCATTTTAACCCAATTAGCCGCACCTTTATCGTGGCGACATTCTGTCGCTTTGACACCATTTCAGCCCGGTCCTTTGGCCTGATTTGTTTGTTTTCATGTGGCAGCTCGCTGTGACACTTTGTGTTCCATCGCCTCGAGTGGTGTGTTGTGTATGGAAAATCCGTCGATTTTCTTCTCCTCCCCATAATCCAAAGAAAAAGTGTAATCAATTTTCCGTTTCCTCCTCGGCTGTGTCCTCAATTCCGGTTGGTTCCTCAAACCCTTAAGCTTTTGGGTGACCACACAAACGAAAGCCCGACCCGAATCTAGGTCGTCAGCAGTTTTTCCGTATGGATTTTTCCACCCCACCAAGCAGCAGCAGCTACCCATATAGCTAGCTGGGACATGCTAGAGCACTTTGCAGTCCTGTGGAGCTTTAGGCGGTCGCAGAGTAGGGCTAAAGGGTGGGGGAAGTGTTTCTTCGTTGTTGGGTTATGAAAAATCACCCTGGAATGTCCTGTGGTGACACATAAAGTTGAATGTATTTCCCGATTAAGACAAAATGATTAGTTACTCAATTTATCATTCAATAAATTATTGAGAAGAGGAAAATCACTTCGGGACTAAATAATTCTAAGAAGATTGGATAACGATTTTTTTTGATACAGAATACTTATCTACAACATCTATTATTTGAATTGACGTCAGCCTGGAACCTCATAAAAGTAGAAATATTTCCTCGAACTAAGCTCAGGACTAAGCACATCCGCTGGTTGATAACGTTTTCTGATCGAATTTCTCAGGAAAGGCTTCGACATCAAAGGTAAACGAGTCAAATTTTAGTCGAATTGCAAAATACCTGGAAATATTGCGCGATGTGGAAGAACGTATTAAAAAACTTTCCAGTACTTGTTAACGTTTCCACCTATTCGTGCGTTCCCTTTGAAGTCATTTTGCTAAAAGTAATAGATGAGACTCCTTTGGACATTTTTAATGAATAGGTAAAATCATTTGAAAGTTATACACGGAGAAAAAAGAGTTCCCAAAATCGTCAAAAACGTACCATGGGATTTGAACACTTTGTTCGTGGTTCGCATTTTCATGAACGCTTGTTCACGATTTTGGGAACTCTTTTTTCTCCGTGTACATACAGTCCAGACTCGATTATCCGAAGGCCTTGAAAAAAATTCACTTCAGATAATCAAATCTTCGGATAAATCGAATCACGAAAAAAATTGTTTTAGTTGTCTTTTTTATGGTCAGTTTAAATTACGGTAAAACTACAAGTGTTTAATTAAGAGCCATATTTTCGCTAGGGGGCACGGCTTTGTTCTAGAGGTCGTATCGATGAGCTCCGATTTTGATGAAACTTTCAACGTTTGTTGGTCTACAAAAAATATGAACTCATGCCAAATATGAGCCCTCTACGATACGAGGAAGTGAAGTAAAATATCAATTCAAAATTTTGCAAAAATGTTCAAAAATAATAGACCAAATTTTTTAAACTCTCATAACTCAAGTTTGGCAATACGTAAACCTGCTCGCTTGGTTTCATTTGAAAGGTTTTTACATGCACTACAACTTCGACTTTGAATAACATCTGTCGGATACTTACCTTCAGAGATAATTTTTTTGTTTGATTGCCATAAGTCCACTGCGACCATTTATTTGATCTATTGTCGACCTGCTGATCTATTTTTAGATCTGCAGAGGGTGCCAATTTGCTGTTCTTGGGCATTTGGGGAACAAAGCACACGCGCTATTGTTGAGCAAGTGTGTTGATCTGTCCACACGCCGTAACATTTTTCCTTTCCTCTGTGCTGTTGTACTTTCCATATGTGTCGCTAGAACTGAAGTGCACTTTTTTATTACGCTACTTAGGATGTGTTCCCAGTGAAATCCCAAAAGCCCGGGACTCTTGCTAAGCAGTTTTTTTTTGTCCCTCCAAGCACATTTTGCGGTTGGGCCCAGCGCACTCCGCAGATGCAAATATACAGAGCACAGCCGGTCCTCGAAACATGTGAAAAGTACGAGGAAAGGTGGTGCCAAGCCATGTGGGTTTCAAACCACGACCTTCCGTTTATCAGAGATATTTACTAATTACTGAAAAGTCGTGATTTTTAAAAAAAATGTCGTATCTTTCTTTAAAACGGAGATACCACCATACCCTATGTGGCGAAATTGAGGCATGGCTAGCACTCTAAGTCTACAATAATAACTTTTTGGTACCTACGATTGTGGTAAAAAAATCAATAATTCTTTGAAAATCCTTTTTTTTAAATTAAATTTTACAATTCCATCAAACTCAAAACAATGTTTCGATATGAAATCGTTCTTGTTGAGTCTCAATTTTATCACCGAATATGTTTATACGCTGGAGATGTTAAATATGGCTTATTTTGATACAAGACTTTTTACATCAGTTTTCATTCAAAAAAACTATTATTTTAGGAAGAAAGTATATACGTCTGTCTTTAATTATATGAACTTGGTTTGATGTCATCAGATTGGGCATTAATATAAACATTACTAAGGTAAAGTCCATATCATTTCTTTTTATTTTTCGTTAGTGACAGTTTAATTTATAAATAAAGTTTGCATGATATAAGTATATGATAAATTCAATATTGTTCCATTATATAATAAGATAAAGTGTAATTCCAGAGCCCACTTTGTTTTTCTGCCGTTTCCTAAAAAAAGTATATATATATATATATATATATATATTTATTTATATAAAATTCAATAGGCTTGAATAGATGTTATTGATATCACCATATAAAGAAATATTTCCAAAGAAATTTCATGTCATAAATTTAGTTCTCTATAGTTTCTAATAGTGTAGTAACAAAGTCCTGCTTTGTTTTTCAGAAGCTTCCTGAAAAAAATAATAATAATTAAAATGCAATTGATTTCTTTATATGTTATTTGTTATTCACCGTGTATAAATTATCAGATTTTTCAATCATTTGGATGTGTTCATCACGTACATCAGACAATTTCAGTTTGTTTTGTTTGTAGAGCATTGCAAATCTAGCAAATCGACGTCGTCGTGCTATCTTGTCGCACCCGCCATTTTGACGTTCCGAGAAAAACGCGTTTTAATGTTTGACCTTGAATAAACAAAAACGAAAGCACGCAATGTAAACAATAACAAACACGTTTTGTTTGGCTGACCATTCTGTGCATTGTCCCGAAGTTTGGTTGAAGTTGGTTGCTGGAGTCCCGAGTTATAATTAATAATGTTTACGGTAGTCTAACTTGTACGTGCGTCAAACTCATCCTGACCTGAAATCCCTTTGCTCTTTGTCGCACTTACATCAATTTTCAGGGAGTGACAAGATAGCACGACAGGATTGAAACTTCTTTTATATGTAGAGTGACAAAAATTTTCGGAGCTTTTTTGGTTTTCATTGAATATCTCAGGATTGAAATCGAATTTTGGGGATCTGTGAAGGTCAAAAGGTGAGGCATTGTGAGCTGCACAAAATGGCGTTCTTAACTCAATTTGGTCCAAAATGCACGTACGACAAGTTAGCACGATGGCGACGAAATAGTGATTTAATTTGCTCTGTAGTAATATATTTTTGTGTGGAAAACTCTTTTTCTCCAGTTACAGCATCTCTTTTCGAACGCATTGCTTGTTACAACAGCAATAAAGATAATAGTTTTTAAAATAGTTTCAGCTTGTATTCACAAGCATTTTTTTATTTTTTCAATTCAGTTATTGGAATAAGTTTGGCATAAAAAGCTTAAAGATATGTCAAATTATGCCATATTTAACATCTCCAGCGTATAAACATATTCGGTGATAAAATTGAGACTCAACAAGAACGATTTCATATCGAAACATTGTTTTGAGTTTGATGGAATTGTAAAATTTAATTAAAAAAAAAGGATTTTCAAAGAATTATTGATTTTTTTACCACAATCGTAGGTACCAAAAAGTTATTATTGTAGACTTAGAGTACTAGCCATGCCTCAATTTTGCCACATAGGGTATGGTGGTATCTCCGTTTTAAAGAAAGATACGACAATTTTTTAAAAAATCACGACGTTTCAGTAATTAGTAAATATCTCTGGAGGTAAGTATCCGACAGATGTTATTCAAAGTCAAAGTTGTAGTGCATGTAAAGACCTTTCAAATGAAACCAAGCTAGCAGGTTTACGTATTGCCAAACTTGAGTTATGAGAGTTTAAAAAATTTGGCCTATTATTTTTGAACATTTTTGAAAAATTTTGAATTGATATTTTACCTCACTTCCTCGTATCGTAGAGGGCTCATATTTGGCATGAGTTCATATTTTTTGTAGACCAACAAACGCTGAAAGTTTCATCAAAATCGGAGCTCATCGATGCGAGCAGCGTGCCCCCTAGCGAAAATCTGGCTCTTAATCTTGAATTTTATTTTGCTGAGCTCAACCTATTCTAATTTTTTTGCCATTGAAAAATTCTTATGTTTTAATGATTCTGTAGAATTAGAGGTGGGCAAAAAAAGAGCGAGCCGCTCAAAAAGCCGGTCCACTGAAAAGAACGAAAGAACCGTGGCTCACAAAAAAGAACCATGGTTCTTTTTTAAACTCGGGTCTTTTGAAATAACCGTTCCAAGATGGCATGATTTTTGCTATAAATAAAATTTATTGAATTTCCAAAAAAAAAATAGTATTTAATTTGTTTTTGAGAATTGAAAATGCAATTTCAAATATTTCAATGCTCATAAAATTTATCTCAAAGTAAATGATTTTCTAAACGAAATGAAAAAAGTTTTTCATTGTACAACTGATTGTATATTAAAGTATGACCGGAATACAAATTTGAGCATTTCAAATTGCATAATTTGTAAAATGTTACCACAAAAATCCACTGAATAATTTAGATATTTTGGGGAAAAAAATCCTTTTGTCCGATTAAACATTAGCGTTTATAGACTTTATCGATTAAATCGGAATGTAGAAATGAGTTCACAGAATATTTTCTCCAAATAAAATATCAGCATTAGTTCGAAATATACGCAATTTTACAATTAATAGCAATTTTTCCAGCATCCTAGATTTCCCTGGGTCTTGTAAAGTCAAGGGGCATGATTTGATCCTAGTGCATTAGTTAAAATTTGGGTAAACATTCTTTTTTATAAGCACTATGGACACCATTTCATGCTACGAGAACTCGCTTTGCCGCTGTCTTCGTGAACTAGGTAGTTCTCCGATAGTGAAAATATCACAATTGCACAAGACACCGCTGCTTCTGTGACTTTTTCACTATCACAATGTGGGTTTTAGGTTGGGACTTCAGGATAGTACAATTGATTTGTTGCTTAGCATTAGCATTTAAAATAAATCTGTATGCTTTCCAAATCTATTTGATGACAAATTTAGTTGCTTGTTAATTGTTAAGTTAGAGTAATGCTGTCAATAAACTTTGATTGTTGTAGAATACTAGGCATTCTTTTATGTCAAATTGTCCATAGAGTCTCGATCAATCAATAATGTAATGATATCGGACAAAATTCGTTGATCTGTTGAACTAACGGTTTTCGGATTATGGTTGTATTGACCATTGTTGCGAATCGAGGAACTACGGATCTTTTGACGTAAATGGTAATTTGTTTTTCAAATCGCGATTTCTATCCTATTTGTATATCAGTTCACAAATTTTTATTGTTTTTTTTTTTTTTTTTTTTTTTTTTTTTTGATAGAAGTAGTACTGCAACAGTTAAAGGAACTGTTAGTTTTGAACATTAAAATTAGAGGATTTTAGATTAAAATTTAGATTTTCAATCCAAAGTAGTTAGCAAATGAATATTTGGACTTAAATAAATAATTGAATAAGCTGGACTTATGAATAACACACAACTGTGCATTTATTCTAGAGTCAGATCCATACAGCGTCAGTGTTTATTTGGTCGAAGTGTACTAATTCATTGGCAGATCTGATTCTAGTTGTAATGTACGACAAGACTACTGACGGACGTGACAGGACGAGGGCCCAGTTTAGAGGTTTCAACATCAACGATGTGCGGCTGGTCCACCCTCCAAAAAAAAAAAAATCCAGCATCCTAGATTTAAGTTTAGATGCCATTAAATTACTCGAATGTTTAGGTTCGAATAGAAATCTTGACATAGAGACCACCAACCCTATCGTTTTGAATGTGAAATAACTTATAAAATCACACGATTCTTAAAACCTTTTCATCCAAATTTTGAAAAAGAGCGAAAGAGCCGTTCAAAAAAGCGGCTCTTTTAATGAGCGAACGAAAATGAGCGGCTCCTAAAAAAGAGCGGTTTTGCCCACCTCTATGTAGAATAGTGTATTTCATCTTTCCTTTCAAAGCCAATCTTTCCAAAAACTCCCGCAGGGTTCACTGTGATCAACCAACCAGCTAACGACGAACGGACATCCAGGAGAACTATCCACTATGCCATCGTTACGCGAGAATCTGCCCCCGGAGGGAGTCAGTGTTTGCCTTTCTGTAGCCGGGGCCACTTGAAACATTTTTCCTCCATTTTTGTGTCTTGTGTCTCCTTCAATGATGGGTTCACGTTTCACCAGTCAGCATTGGTGCTTCGCTTCTGCTATACTAGGTCAGCTAGCTGTGTTATCTACTGGATGGTAGTTTGAAGCTTTTGCTGCTGAAATATTTACGAGGCGCACTATAGCTTTCGGAACTCGACGTTGCTACGGGGTTGGGAGTTATTTTCCAGGGAAATTTTCCTGGGGTTGGGCTGTGCAAACAAGTTCTGAGTGCTGTCGTAAAGTGCAGATGTTGTTGTTGTCAAGAGTCCTGTTGTCGTGCTTGGCATTGTCATACCCTGCACACTCTAGAACACTAATTGCCGCAAAACATCCCAAAAGGTGTGTCTCGTGACAATGTAATACTGTAGTTTGGTCTTGTGTTTGAAACTCAAAAGCAAATTTTCAATTTACCAAACGATTGTGTAACTTTCCCCAAGGGCAGAAAGTGTGTTACCGGCATCGTCAGCAGAAAAAAAATAACACCAAGTCACTTCCCTAACCCACGAACACCTGAGAGCCAAGTCGTGCTCCACTCTTGGTCCCGTCAAGTATTAGGTAGAGAAGAAGACTCAACATCACCAGCAGCAGCAGCCGGTAACAATCAATTTACGAACAACCTTGAAACTCTTTTTTGCTCCGGCGTTGCGAATTTTTTTTTCGCCGCACCACGCTGTGCTATTATTAAATTATTAAACCATAATTTCCGCTTGTTCCTCGGCGATTCCTCCACATCGCCGGCTAGATTCCCTGCCGGTGGCCATTACTTGGTTCCCGCGCCGGGTGTTTGTTTTGGCTTAATTTTCCATTTTGCCCCATTCATCCCCAGCTCTCCCTCTAGAGCCAATCTCCCCGCTGGAGTGGAGTGGCCAGATTTCGCTACTGCTGGGTATTTAAATCTCCAACATATGATTTGGCCGGTGAGGGAACCGCGGGAAGATCAGAAACGATGATGGTCTGACAACGAATTGGACTCCCGCGGCAGTTGATGAACTTTCAATTTAATCGCTTCTTAAGGTGCTTTGTCGTGAGTGGATTGAAATTAGAAAGTTTTTTGTTCTGAGAATTTGCTGGAAATCGTTTTTTAATTACTATACAATCTAATTTTCCGAAAAATTATGCCATTTTGGAGCTTGTCTAAAGAAAAAATGTTGCAAATGAGATGGGACCACATTTGGGTTGTTAGAATATTAGGGTGGTTCAAGTGTTTCAGAAAATCTAACTTTTCAGAGGTAAAATTTCAAAATCACCAAAAAATTTTTTTTTAAATCAGTTGCTTCTTTTTTAATCAGGAGTCCGATGTGATGTTACGGCGAATTGTAAAACTTTGACCTTTCTAAAAACCGTCCAACTCCGAGCAAGTAGAAAAGTGACGCTTCCCGTGTTCCAAAAGATTTCTTCGAGAGATTTTTTGTAAAACCCGTTTTACCCCACTAACCCACCTGCTTGCCAACAACTCACAAAGTAACATTGCTTCGGCAGAAGTCTCAGCGGGTGGTCGTGTTTTTTCGCGGTGTGTTTGGCGCGTTTTTTCACGGCGATTCCGAGGCGTGTGCGAGCGGACAAGCCCGTTCCGGTGGTCAGAGAGGCCACAATCTGGTCGTCGTGGACACGGCGGCGGTGCAGCAGCGGAAGAGGAACGAGTTCCTGCATCCGAGCAGCAGCAGCAGGAGGAGTGAGCAGCAGCGGCCGCGGAGGCAGCTGAGGCGAGAGACGGTCGTTGGTCGGTGGAACCGGCCCCGGAGAGTCGACTGCGGTCGGCGGACCAGTTTTCGGCCAGGCCAGGTCGGAGACAACCCCGTTGTTTACGTGGCTGGCAGCAGGCAGCACAACAACAACAACAAGCGCGCGCAAACGAGCTTCCCGCGCATCCCGCTGCGGGCGGCAGCCAGTGCGGCCAGTTCGGCGGTGAGTGCGAAAGGCGAGTTAATTAGTTTTTTTTTTTCGCTCATAGTTTTTTTTTTTTTTTTGTTAGTCATTTTTTTTTCTCTTCTTCCTTGGGTTTTTTTTTTCTTTTTCGCGTAAATCTTGATTAGCTTTTGTATTAGTTTTTCTTTCGTTTTTCATTCCAACCATGGATCCGGATGAGGACCAGGTGGAAAAAATGTCCGAGTCCGAAGACTGGGACACGGACAACGAGGGTGAAGTTGATCCTCTCCCAGGAGTGCCTTCTAACCAAACCGCGTTGGAACTCTACGGAAAGGACACCAAGGTCGTTGTGAAGGGCACTGGCGGGCGCAAAGCGAAGAAACGCAAGTCTCGACTGTCTCCGAAACCATACCCAAAACCTGATCCCACTCCCCCTCCAACACAAAAACCGGATCCAGCTCTTCCACTGAATCCAAGTCCTCTGGTTCCAACAAATCCAACTCCTATTCCAACGAATCCAACCCCTCCGATCCCGCCAAATACGAATCCAATCCCACCGGCACCAACCCCTCCGATTCCGCCAAATCCGAATCCTATTCCACCGGCACCAACCCCTCCGATCCCTCCAAATCCAAATCCACCAGGTGACAAGGAAAGACCAGTTCAAGCTCGCGCTCGCCAGTACGTGGGGGGCTCGCAGACGGAGTGGGTGGTCTTCTTCCGGCCCAAACAAAAACCCCTTAACTTCGTTCGGATCACAAAAGATCTGCATATCCATTATCCTGGGCTAGTACAATGTACTAAGCTGAACAAGAGCAAGCTCAGCGTGATCGTGAACTCCGCGGAGGAAGCTAACCAGATCGTGAAAGACATTCGGTTCTGTGTCGAGTACCGTGTTTGGATTCCGGCCCACAAAGTCGAAATCGACGGCGTGGTGACCGATGACAGTCTGTCGCTTGTCGACCTCTCAAGGGCGGTGGGACGCTTCAAGAACCCTAAACTTCCAGCTGTGGAGGTACTCGAGTGCCGGCAACTGGGCAACGTCACCACCGAGGGTGGCAAGAAGAAGTTCATTCCTTCTGCCTCGTTCCGGGTGACTTTTGCAGGGTCAGCTCTGCCGGACTACATTGAGCTGTACAAACTTCGGCTTCCAGTTCGATTGTACGTTCCGCGTGTGATGAGCTGCGAAAACTGCCAGCAGTTGGGACACACCAAGACCTACTGCAGCAACAAGAGCAAGTGCTCAAAGTGCGCAGGCCCCCACAAGGACGTGGAATGCCAAAAGCAGGCTGAAAAATGCCTACTTTGTGGCGGGGAACCGCACAAAACTCGGCAGTGCCCAAAGTACAAGGAGCGCGAGGACAAGATGAAGCGATCCTTGAAGGAACGCTCCAAGAAGTCCTTCGCGGAAATCCTTAGCCAGGCGAACCAATCCAATCGTTTCGCCCCCTTGGCAGATGATTCGGGAGACGAGGAAAACGAGGAGGAAGTCCTCTTCCGGAGAGACGAGGAAAGTGACTCTTCCGGACCAAATCCGAAGCGCAAAAAGGTTTCCAAGTCCACAAAAGCCGCTGGCGGCAAGGGTAAGGAAAGTGACTCGTTGAACTTCGAGGAGGATTTTCCTTTCGGTCCGTCAGGTAAGCCCGCTCCGAAGCCGGCACCGATACCTCTCAAGCCGCTGAAGCCCGTTCCCAAGCTGCCAAAGATCCCCCTAAAACCGGTTCCTCAACCAAATCCGATCACCGATGCCTTCAAAGGAGTCCTTACTTTTTCCACAATCGTGGAATGGCTGTGCTCTTTTGTGAGTGAACCGACGCGTTTAATCATAAAGCGGTTTGAGCCTCTCGCTAGACACATCGGGAAACAGCTTGCTAGCACGATGCCCCTCTTGTCGTTCATTTCCTTTGATGGGTAATACACCAAAAACGAAAAATGGCATCTCCATTCTACAATGGAATTGTAGAAGTTTAACCCCCAAGTTAAACGATTTTCAACAATTCGCATTCGAACGGGACTGTGATGTGTTTGCGCTGAGCGAAACGTTTCTTATCGGAGATGAGACGCCAGCTTTCCGGGGGTACAACATCATCACAGAGAGCAGGGCAGGGCCAAATAGAGGTGGAGGCGTACTGATTGGGGTCAGGAAATGCCACACTTTTAGAAAGGTCACGCTCCCGAAGCTAGGAGGAATCGAAGCAGTCGCAGTACAGGCCAGGATCAGAGGACTGGACATTTGCATTGTGTCCGTCTATGTTCCCCCACAGGTGTCGTTAACTCGACAAAAGTTGTGGGGTATGCTTGAGCTGTTGCAGGCACCGCGACTGGTTCTGGGTGACTTTAATCTTCACAGCACCGAGTGGGGAAGTCACAAGACAGACCCTCAAGCATATCTGATTCATGAACTGTGCGACGACTTCCAGATGACCCTCCTAAACAGGGACAAGCAAGTTACGCGGATTGCAACACCACCAACGCCAACTACGTCCGGTACGAAGGCGAGTGCCATCGACTTGTCGCTTTGTTCCAACAGTCTGGCAGTTCTTTGTGACTGGAACGTGCTTCAAGATCCTCGTGGCAGTGATCATTTGCCGATCGCTATTCTGGTTAGCCATGGCCCACAGCAATCGACAACGGTGGAGATGCCTTACGATCTGACGCGAAATATCGACTGGAAACAGTACGCGGAGGCAGTCTCCATTGGAGTTGAGTTGCGAGCTGGGTTGGCACCGCTTGAAGAATATGCGTTTCTGGCTAATATGATCTATGACAGTGCGGTACAAGCTCAGACGAAACCCGTCCCGGGACCATACATCCGAACGCGCCCTCCACTTCCCTGGTGGGACAAGGAGTGTACGGATCTCTCGGCGGCCAGGTCTGTAGCTTATGTGGACTTCTGCAAGTGTGGATCCCCAGCGAACTTCCAAAGGTATAGAGCTCTTGATCGCAGGTACAGTAATACTCTGAAGCGGAAGAAGCGAATGTACTGGCGGGAGTTCGTTGAAGGACTACCAGCAGATACGTCCATGAGCACTCTGTGGCGCGTTGCGAGGGCCATGCGTAGAGGTTCCGTTCCGAACGAGAGTGTGGAACAATCGGACAAGTGGATATTGGATTTCGCCAAGAAGGTGTGCCCGGACTCGGTGCCGACACAACCATCATTCGACGTTGTTGATGGGAGCGATTCTAATCCTCCCTTCTCGATGGTAGAGCTCTCCATAGCACTATTGACGGGCAACAACACTGCTCCTGGTCCGGACAAGATCAAGTTCAGCTTGCTGAAGAATCTTCCGGACGTCGCCAAGCAGCGTCTGTTGAAACTGTTCAACACGTTGGTGGAGCAGAACGTAATTCCACACGAATGGCGACAGGTACGGGTGGTTGCCATTCAAAAGCCCGGTAAGCCGGCGTCCGACCACAACTCGTATCGTCCAATCAGCTTGCTGTCGTGTCTACGCAAGTTGCTGGAGAAGATGATCCTCGACCGCCTCGAACCATGGATGGAACGAGAGCACTTGCTGTCTGACACGCAGTACGGCTTCCGGAGAGGCAAGGGAACAAGCGACTGTCTAGCCTTGCTGGCCACAGGGATCGACATAGCCCGTGGTAAGAAACAGCAAATGGCTTCTGTCTTTCTAGACATCAAGGGTGCATTCGATTCAGTCTCCATCGATGTGTTGGGAGTAAAGCTGCGGCGGAGCGGTCTCAATCCGACGATGTGCAACTTCCTCATCAATCTGTTGTCAGAAAAACACATGCACTTTGTGCAAGGTGATCTGGCAATCACCCGGATAAGTTACATGGGTTTGGCACAAGGCTCACGGCTTAGTCCATCCATGTATAACTTCTACGTCAGCGATATCGATGATTGCTTGACCGGAGACTGCTCCCTTATACAGTACGCAGATGACGCAGTGGTTTCAATTGCTGCCAAGAAGGAAGTCGATCTGCTAGAACCCTTGCAAGATACTCTGAACAACTTGGCCCATTGGGCAGTTGGAAAGGGTATTGAATTTTCTCCGGAGAAGACGGAACTGGTCGTTTTTACGGGGAAGTATGAACCGCCGCAGCTCAATCTTTCTCTCTCGGGAAAGACTATCGAGCAGTCGGACCACTTCATGTACATGGGTACCATCTTTGATCAAAAGGGAACATGGGGGAAGCACATTAACTACCTGTAGCAAAAGTGCCTGCAACGAACTAATTTTCTGCGCAGTGTCTCTGGCAACCGGTGGGGTGCTCATCCTTCTGACCTGCTTCGACTGTACAAGACAACGATACTCTCGGTGCTGGAATATGGCAGTTTCTGCTTCCAGTCAGCTGCGAAATCACGCTTGTTGGTTCTCCAGCGGATACAGTACCGAAGTCTTCGCATTGTCTTGGGATGCATGCACTCAACTCACAACATGACCCTCGAGGTCTTGGCGGGAGTGTTGCCTCTGCGAACTCGTTACTACGAACTGTCTTACCGGTTCCTGATCCGGTGTGATTACAGGAATAAACTGGTAATTGACAACTTTGAAACGTTGCTGAACCTTCACGTTGAGTCTCGGCGCATGCTTCTATATTATGACTTTATGTCATCGTGGGAGTGGAGCCCGAGCACAACGGTACAGCGCACGCCTCCGTTAACCAGCAGCACCCTGATTGGTTTCGACACGTCCATGAAAGCCGATACTCGCGGTATCCCAAACCATCTTCTGCGGGGGGTTGTACCGTCGATCTTCGCATCAAAGTACAACCATGTTCCTCCAAACAACAGATTCTTCACCGATGGCTCCAAGCTCGACGGCTGTACGGGCTTCGGTGTTTATCATGAATCTTATCAGCTGTTCTTTAAACTGAAGGACCCGAGTTCGGTTTACGTCGCAGAGTTAGCCGCGGTTTACTGCGCACTGCGAATCATCGAGACCATGCCACCTGACCACTACTTCATCTTCACCGATAGCTTTAGCTCTGTTGAGGCTATCCGGTCTCTGAAGCCGACCAGGGAGTCTGCGTTTTTCCTCACGGAGATACGCAAGACTTTAAACAACCTGGCGGCTCAGTCCTTCAGCATCACGGTGGTGTGGGTCTGCGCTCATTGCTCGATTCCGGGTAATGAGAAAGCGGACTTGCTCGCCAAGAAGGGTGCTGAGAGTGGAGACATTTTTGAAAGGCCAATCAGCCTACAAGAATGCTACGGTTTGCCGAGGCAGCGTGCGCTTCTGGATTGGCAAAAACAATGGGACGATGACACCAAGGGACGTTGGATGTATTCCATACGACCTAAGGTGCAAAGAAAAGCCTGGTTCAAGGGAATGGACTTGACGCGTGGATTCATCAGAACGATGTCCCGCCTTATGTCGAACCATTACTCGTCCAAGGCTCATCTGTACCGTATCAACATGAGTGATACGAACCTTTGTGACTGTGGGCAGGGTTATCAGGACATCGACCATCTCGTATGGGCGTGTCCAGATCACCAGGCTCACAGAATTAATTTGAAAGATACCCTCAGGGCCCGAGGAAGACCACCAGAAATCCCGATGCGAGACGCGCTATCTCAACTAGACCTTGATGTTCTCTATCCTATCTATCAGTTCCTCTCAGATTCCAAAATATCTATTTAGTTTTCTTCCAGTTAGTTTCCCTTCAGTTAGTTTTCCTCTAGTTAGTATAACTCGCCTTCGCACAAAGCCGTCGTTTCTGGTTGCACCGGAAGCAAAGCAAGATCGCCCCAGCAGCTGGACACCGAGTTGCGGCTGAGGACACAAGCAAAGGCCAGCAGAGCCAACCAAGACTCCTACACAATCCCCCTTCCCATCCCACGCCTTGTCTTTAACATCAATCCCTTCCCTACTAACCCCGAGTAGGCCGCGGGTAATCGGCTCCCCTCCCACTAACATTTACACACAAGATCCTCTGTAATTATTAAGTTTTTTGTAATTACAAAAGCCGACTCGGTCCTAACCAGGTCCCAGTACCGAAAAGGACCTAATAAAAATAATTTTATGAAAAAAAAAAAAAAAAAAAAACTCACAAAGTAAAAGACTCACGCTGCTGCCGCCGCCGCCGACCAAAACAACCGATTCCTTAAGAACCGCGAAGAAGTCAAAATTTGAACACGGCTCGTCCGCGGGTTCTAAATATAGTCCCGGGGCGGGCGCGTCTAAAAAAAGACTAATTTTCCCAATTTCGCGTCTCAGTCTACCAGCATCTGAAGAAGTGTGCGTGTGTGTGTGTCTTTGGGAGTCTATTTTAGGATCCCCCACGCACCACCCCCACTGCCACTATCCTTCCGGGAACTGCTCCCGTTATTTTTGGAGCGAGTGGTCGAGGGGGAGGAGTACGTGTGAGAGACGAAATTTTCTCACCTTAGCGCGAGTCTTTGGCGTAGTTTTCCCGCGGAATCCCAAATTTCGGGGGGAAAGGAGTGGGAGTGAGGTTCTGCTGCAAAATGTGGCAAACATTAGCTTTTGGTTAATGATTATGAGGAGCTTGATTTCTTTTTCGTTTTTGTTGCCGACGGCTTCTTTTTTTGCTAATGCTCGCCGGAAGATTTTCGCTGCAAATATTTGATGTGTTTTATGAGCTGTTGAAAAGGTGATGTGATTTTTTATGGGCCGTTTGGCTATTTGTAGATGAGTTACGACTGTTTGTTTTTAGACCGAAAGGATTAAGTCACCGCGATTCCGTACGGTGATTGTTTGCTTGAAATGTGCTCTAGTTATTAGGAGGTCTTGTTGTAACTAGAACATGTGTTGAATAGATTTCAGTTTGAAAAGTAGGTCAAACTGATTTTTTTAAATCTAGTTCTGTATATTTTATGAGTTTTTTTAAATATTAAAATTAATTGAATTTCTCTAACAAGTAACATTATTTCATATTTTCTAAAGAGGATAATGATCTTTCACCATTCACTTAAAAGCTAACACCTGCTTGCTCTCTTACCATCAAGCAGTTTATTACTTGATTTTAGATGAAAAAGCTGTTTAGCAAGCTGTGATTTAACGTCAAGGTGTCGATATGCCAACATTAGGTGCCCGATGGAATTACATGCGGTTCCACTAAAAAATAGCATAAAGCAACACTTTAAGATTGAAAAATCAGATTATTCTTTGAAAATACTAAACTAAATATGGTTTCAATATGCATTTTACACGATGACATTATATATTTTACAAACAAACAAATCAATACATAAAAATCAGTTGATTGCCTTTTTATAATAATTGAAATTAGATTTTGTTTTTATATACCTAAATGAGTTGGAAACTCTTATTTTGAAATCCAAAAATCATTTTTGGGTATAAAATTGAATTCGGTATCAAAAAGTACTCAAGTAATTTTTTGATAAGGTGCTCCGTTTCCGAGATAAAGTCATTTTTAAGTTTTAATTTTCTTAGAAAATATAATTGAAGAGCTGATGCAGGCCGAGGATTGACACCTAAGAGCATGTTGCGTTCTCTTCGGTTGACGTCCAGATCCTGGAAGGAGCGCAACTAACTACATCCGTAGTTCTGTTAGATCATCCGAATTATCTTGATCAGAACAGTAAAGCTCTGGTTCCTTGAAAGTGTCCTATTTTCTTACCTCCACGTTGGCTTGGTTTTCATGATGACCCAGCTGGTGGCCTGTTGAAACGGATCGTAAACCTTTGACCACCGCGGGTCAGAGTCGAGACGGCTGAAAGAAAGGGGCGCGACAATGTGGGAAAGGGAAGTAATTTGTGATTGTAGACGGTATTGTTTTGATTCGCAGTATGTTGAGTCAACTGCTGTGGATGTACCTGAAACATCGCACAACGGGGTTTCTCTTCTTTTCTTTCTCAGGTACCACTTATCTCCTGTTTTTATTTTTTTTTATTCCTTAGTTTTCCCAAGGCAACTTTTCTACCTACGATAAATCTCACTTCTCTTGTTTTTTTTTTACTTTTTCTTTATAGTATTTTATCATATTGATTCAAAGACTAAGAAAAGAAAACACAAAGTACCGTCATCTGGTGTGACTCGGGACTACCGTTTGAATAAGGCAGCCGTTTTTAGACCACTTAAAATTTGAAATTTGGAAAACAATGCAAGATTTGTGTTTTGCTGTGTCTGGTATTGATTTATTTTTAACAATTGCTTCTCTCTGTTTTCTTTCAGGTAAGAGTCATCCAAAATCAGCAACCTGGACCTAATTAAAGAACATTCCTCACCAAGCCACTCTAAAAAGTATAAAACATTATCTCAATATCTCTCCACTTAATACTACCGGAAACCTCGTGTTCCGCCGCAAAAGGTAAAGATCATCATCTGCGCGAGCGATCTTTATGCCGGTCGGCCCAAAAATAGCACGTGCTGCTATTTTTATAACGACCGTGGCCACACGGTTTGGAACTGCTCCAAAATACACATTTAAACACGGAGCGGCGCGCGGATTCACGCTGCAGATGGTCCGCGGAAGCTGCGCGGAATCCGGAATATGGGGTTGTGTGTTTGTGTGCAGCAATAATAATATTTTTTTGGCCTGCCTAGCCCGGCACCGGGACGCTTCGATTCAATTTAACGGCATTAAACCGAGCAGTTTTGTCCACCGCTGGTGGGGGCGGTTCGGGGTTGACAACTTTACTGCCAAACGGAACGGTGTACCTCACCGGTAGCCGAAGACGACGACGGTTTTTGGCAATGAACTTGGACTGGGGTGAAAATCTACACCAAACGTAGCGAAGAAAAACAAATGTTTTGGATTAATTATTGGGACAGCTGTGGTGAATCCGCGGGGACCCACGCAACGCGCGGTTGATGAACTTTTGGCAAATCCGACACCCGTTGTAGAACCAGTTCGAAGCTTAGTTCGCCAAACGATCGAGCTGTTTACAAATATCTACACGCAGATCGCGCGCGCTCTCTCTCTCGCTATCAAATCCATTACGATCTCTCTTTCTACATTCAACTGTCGATCTTTGTTGGTGATCCAGCGCGCGATCGTAACAACAAGATCGCGGTCGTCGCTAATAATAGCCGTGCGAATCTTGCACGCTCTTGGCCTTAAGTCTCGAGCTGTTTACTCGAGTGATCGTTCAATCAATAGAGAAGAGAGTCAGTCCCGGGACGACGATCCCCGCGGGCGCGCTCGATGCCGCCTTCAAACGAGAGCCATTTAGCACGCCGGTCGACTTCTGCGCAACCACATTGTAGTTGCTTGGGCAGAGGTGTTTGACGTTCTGCTGCAATTATCACCCCAGCGAGGCACAATTAAGCCTGCCGCGGAGAAATTACTAGATTTAGACCAGAGGGCTCCAAGTGAATCATGGTCAACGGAACGCGGGAATTAATTCACCTTAATTACACAGTGTGCGATGCGAGTGATTCACGGTCATCGCTGGCTGGAAGCGCGCGAGGTAGCGAATCTGCCGCGTCAGAGTGTCATCGGAACAACGGCGGAACTCTCGTTGACGTCAAGCGAAATGAGGGCTTTTAATGCTGGATAGAGAGAGAAGTGTTTATGGTGTGGCTAAGCGGGGAGATTAAGAGATTAAGCTGTAACAGCTAATTGTTAGTGGTGGCATCAATCATTGGATCAAGTTGGATGATGCCGGCCATACATATACAGTGAAAAAATTGCTAACTTGTATGCAGTAAAGTTTTAATGTGCAAATTAATCTATTTAAATATTTAATTTGATTATTGTGTAATTTTCTAGAACTTCGCAATTATTTGTCGATATTTTTAGTTTTTAAAACTTTTGATTTGGTTGAAAATTTTTTCGTGCATTTTCTAGGTCATGAGAAACCGTTTTGCATCATTAGTTTTTCCAAGCAAATCTCCATACAATTTTGCGGGCTGTGCATATAAGATGGGCATAAGGATTTACAAAAATATATACTTTGAGAAGGGATTTTCTGACGATTAGAACTTTAAAAAAATGTCGAAAATGCAAAAAAATAATGCATAATTAAAATAGTTATGTCGTCGCAAATATTTTTCAAAGTTAAAATTGTAAAAAATAACACTTTTTGAAAATGGCAACCAAAAAGTACCATCAACTTGAAAAAAACCTTTTTGGAAAAACAAATTAAATCGTTTTTGATTTGAAACAAGATTCTGCACAATAAAAGTCCTTATCATAAACAGCCGAAGACATCAAATCGATCAGAAAATCCCTTCCTAATACAGTTTCTCGAATATTTAACATTTCTCCACGAAATCAGCACGATTCGAGAGAAAAGTTATCCGATCGTTCCCAAAATTGTTGTGGGGATTCCTTAGGTGAAATAATTAGACCCGTTTTTATTATCATTAGGGTGGTCCAAAAAAAATTGTAAAGCACATTTAAAAAAATCTTTCATCCGATTTTAACTCTATTGAACGCAAATGAAAAGTGGTTAAAACGAATTTTAAGAAAAAATATTTCCTTGTTCAAAAATCTAACTTAAAATTTGAAAACGTCGTATGAAAACTTGAAAAAACTGTTTTAAAGGTCTAGGGACCAATGAGCTTAAGTTTGAAAATAGTTACCTGATTTTTTCGCCCAAAATATGTCTAATACTAACTTATCTGTTAAATTAGATAAGATTGGATTTTCATATTATCTAGATTAGTCTGAATTTTGCAAATAAGGCTTTCTAGTCAGAAATTTACCAACACATTCAAAGTATGTTTACATGACAGCTGGACGTTAGTTTGCATCAGGTTTCCTATCTCTTTCTAGCAAAAGTTTTTTTGTCAGGCGACTTCTAGCTAGTTTTTTTTGACTGACTGCCCGATATGTCAGCCAACATACTTCGCAGGGCTGTGACAGCTAAAGCTCGATCATTGTTTGCATCAGGACACTGTGACGAGGAGTTCGTCATTTTTGAGTTAAATTATATTTTTTTCACTGGGCCTAGAAAGCCTTATGGGATTTGAGAGGCCACACTGCACAGTAAAAAAAATCATGGTTATATTACATCTGAGAAAGGGGTACATCTTTTATGTCAGAAAAATGTGTAATTTTACCCCTAGAATTAGCAATTTTACCACTTTTTCTGGTAAAATGTCTCTTTTTCAGTCTAAATTGAGGTAAATTTTCATCATAAAAGAGGTAATTAATTCAACCTTCAAAAATTAGACTTTTCAAATTTACATTATTTTTTACTGTGTGGTTTGAAAATTGAAAATTTGTATTTCAACACGACTGCCAAATGTGTTTAAAAACCACTCTAATTCGCCCTGTTCTTTTTTTCAAATGCCATCATTGTATTAAAGACCCGCAGTTCGAACCTTTACTGCTTGAACGGAGAGGAACAGGGAGAGGGGGCCGGCGGACCATCGTCGAGATTGGAGCCCATAAATCAACATCAATTAACTCTGAGCTGTGGCTCAGCTGCGCTCTCTTGGTCGTGAATTAACTACTTGAACAAGTAGTGTGCGGTTTGATGGTACTAGGAACGAACGTCGAGGGGGGCTACCAAGGGTGCTTAAATTGGTGTTAAAACATGAACCAGATATCCTCAAGTGATGATAAACTGATGTTGGAAGGTACTTGGAAGGAAGAAGCGATAGTTAAGTGAAAATTAATAGTTTTGCTCTCTTCTTTATCACCCCTTGGGATATGAGGCTTAATTTTTCACGACTTTCAGTCATTTGCAATGCCAATTACTCATCACGTGGATAAATCTGATTGGTGAATGACGTGGAAATGTTTGTCTCTTTTATGGTAATTTCGACATTCTATCCAATAAATCAGCGTGCACCGAAAACGCTTCCCCGAAATTGGTTGGTTGTGATTCAGGGCGCGTTTGTCGCGTGCAAACATTGATCACTCATCGATGGTTCCGCACAAAAAAAAAGCTTCTGCATTCCGCATTTCAATTGGAAATCGAAAAACATGCACTGTTGCAAATTTCATGTTTTTTATGAAAGTGAAAAATTTCAGCATAACTCATTAGAATCGGCTTTTCAAATACTCTTGAAAAGGTACTTTAACTAAGTTTTATTGAAATATTTTTTAAGCGATTCTCAACGGAAAACGGTTCCCCAGTGACAGCACCAGCCCCGGTGGCGACGCGGCCATCGCAAATCGATAATAGCACATTAAGTTTCCGCTTGGTTGCTCCTCCCCCTCCCTCCCTTCAAGTGGGAGGAAAACGAGGTGGGGGGTAGAATGTGCAATGCCATCGTAAATAAAGTGAAATGTGTTGTCTGGTTGTGCTTGAGCAGAGCATACTTTGAGCTTGAGCTTGAATAGTTACGCCGATGCGAGCATGTTGTCACGACGACGACGACTTCGACAAAGTCGACATAAAATGATGATAACACGGTTGCTTCGTGTCGGTGTCGGCGTGGTTGTTTGGGAAAGTGCTACGGCCACCACCACCCCCTTGGAATGGCTTGGCGTGGCATAATTTGTTCTGCTCTAGATTTTTTTTTCTGCTTGGACTTTCTTTTTAACATTTTTGCGTTGTACGATGTCATTAGTCGTGTAGGTGTGATGGTGATGTGAGTTTTTCTTGGTTTTTTTTTAAATCGATGTTGAGAATTTAGATTAATGAGCTATTCCGGATGTTTTGCACCAGATTATGTTATGTGACCACTTAAAACAAATAATAAATTGCAGATTTTTTAAATTTGTAACATATTTTATCAAACCCCACTTTACGCGCAGGCGCTACGCTTTGTACGCCCGTCAAATTGTTTAAAACTAATTTATTTTACAATATTTTCAAATTGTTTTTTTCTGTTAATTAGATTTACAGAAATGGTATTTCTTTTGCTGAATTCAAATCCATGTTTAAAATTTTTTCAACTAACACCATTTTGTGTTATACATACTTATCAAAAGTGTTGTAAATTGCTGTATTTGGTCATGTTAGAACCCACATTTAATCATAAAATAATGTTTGTGACTTGAAAAAAGAGTTAAACAATTCTCCGGGTCTGCGATCAAGTCAGGTGGCGCAGGTCTCGCACAAATTTGCCCAAGTGTAAGATTTTTCTAGGAAATTCAATTTCTTACAACTTTGTCTAAGGGTGCAAGAAGATTCGAGTTGATCCTAGTGAGTCATTAGCAATGCGATGAAAAGAAATCGGCTTATATACTTGAACGTATATAAGGGGTATATAGGAAGTATATAAGAAAATAACTTTTACAAAAAAAATCACCGAAAATCAGGATCAGCTCGGATCGTTTTGCACCCTTCGGCAAAGTTGTACGGAATGGGGTTTCCTACAAGAATCTCACACTTAGACAATTTTGGGCGAGACTCGCACCGCCTGATAGAAAACTACTGAAACGATGTTTTTCTGCATACATTTTAACGATAAAAAGCAATCGATTCGACTCAAAATTGGCACAGGTACTTAGTTTTGCCATCATCAACACTTCGAAAATTTTCAAGACTTCTATCATGCTAATCATTGGTTAGATCACAGAGAAGTGTATAGGAAATCAGGGATTAAAGCATTAATGTGTAAAAATATCAAAAGTGTTATTATCTTCTCAAACAAACCAACCACTGCTCTAAAGTGTTGTATCATCAAATGTCAAACCAAGATGATAAAGTGCTTAAATTTGGCAATAACAGTCCGGTCCAGCTTTTCGGCGCGAAACTTTCAATCAGAGAAAGGTCGTGCAAAATCCGTCTCGCTTTCACCCTTTTTGCCATTCTCGCTCATTGACAGTGATCGCAATCCAGTGCGTCTGTCATTGATTTGACGCTCGTGACTCTTTTTTGGTTGATCGCGAAAATCGATCGCGATTGCGCAAATAATGCCACACGCGCGTCTAAATTGACGATGTCAATTGGGGATCACGACCGGGCGCTCGAGCGCGCTCAGGTCTGACAGATCGTTCGTTTGACCGCTTGCCAAAATGAAAGATACCGACTGACATAACCAAAAAAAAAAAACGAGCCTGAATGACGTGACGCGCGCCACTTTCACTGATTGTTTCGCGATTTTGTGCGCGATCCGACCCGCATGAAGGGATCGCCACTCTCTGGGCCGATCTTTTCGGGGTTGAAATTGACATGATGGGGTTTATTTTGTGCGAATGCATAATTATAGACACACACAAAAAGGCAGTCTGCCGAGTTTGATAACTATTTTGTTTGGTGCGAAGAAGAAAATAGCAAGTTTGCCGACACTTCATTTTTGACATTTCGCAGATTGGTTGATCTTTGGGCTTGGTGGGCAGGATCTGGAGCCGGTTCTTGGCTCAGATCTGGCTGTGAAAGTGGAGCGTGAAATGGACGTGGACTGTGGGACACTCGGTTGGAGCCGTTTCCTGTTGTTATCTGAGACTTTGCATATGCGACTTGGTCGTGCCCCACGATGAGCTGATTTATGGAGGACCAAAAAGCAGTCCCGTATCGTGACATGGAGTCCGGGATTTACATTTCATTTGAGAAGTTGCTCGGGAAAGCGTTCATCGACCTGTTTCCCAACAAGTTTCTGGCTAAAGAGCATATTGGAAGGAAACACGTGGTATCCTCTACAGCAGATGAGAGAGATGATTTCATATTTATTGACATTTAACCCTTTCTAACAAATTCTAGAACCTAGGAGTAATATGGCCCCAACTGTTTCGGTCGTTATCCGCTTAGTTCGTTTGAGAGCTATCTATTCTCTGTTAGGCTGCATATCTTCAAGGGTTTGCCGTAATCGATCTTAAGTCGAGTTTCAAGATTTGAAATTGCTATCGAACTTGTAATTACTTTCAGAAATCTCTAGCGTCCTAGAGATCCGCAGTATGCTCCCTAATTGATTACGGATTCCTGTCCAATTAAGCGCAAATTAGCATATTTTCTTTACCGTTCCGGTTGCAAATACCGAACCAATTAGATCAGTTCCAATCAATCGTCCCGACAACAGAGCTCACCTTTCACCGGTGTAGTACATCTACCACGTCGCCGGACTTAACTCGTGGCTTCGCTATCTAATCAACGTCATTCCCGGGGGAGATAATCTCCCCTGTTCGATCAACATTTACCATCAATCTGACTCAATGGCCAAAACAAACAGTACAAGGTAAAGAGCAAGCAAAAAACCTATTCAGACAACATCAAGTACAAACATGGTTCGCAATCTCGCCCGAGATATCGCTCCGGCTCCGGACCCAAGGTATTAATCAAGAGGTGGGATACTATCGCGAGCAAGAAATCTACAATCTGTTTCATCGGACCTAAGGTAAACGAGCGCGCGAACGAAGAAGTGCAAACAAGAAACTCTAGGGCGTCCAAATTTCCCGGGTTTTGAATTTCCCGGGAAACGGGAAAAATATTTTTGGAATCCCGGGAATTCCCGGGATCCCGGGAATTTTTTTAAACAGTAATAAAATCTAAGTTTTCAGTATATTTGTTATGATTTCAAGCATAAAATCATAGAATTAGCTCAATCATATAAATTGCTGATAATCTACACTTCAATCTATACAAGGACGACAGTTTTTAAAAAGCCTTTATGAAATTAAAATAAGTTTTTTTGTTCTTTGTTGTGCTTTCAAATTTCAAATGAACTAAAATGTGATTCAAATTAAATAAACTTATACGCATTTATTTTCTTTTTTATTTGACATGATCAGAAAAGCTTGAAAAATTTCTTTGAAAATATCTTTAAAAAACAAGAGGCGACAACAAATTAAATGACACCAACCAATGTAAAATTTAAGATAAGTTTTGAATTTCATGTTTTACATAATAAAAATGTATGCAACAAGCGGCATTTTTTTTTTTTCAGCGCGTGTCGTACATTTATCGGATAAATCTCGATTACTTTTTCAAAAGGTCCTATGTACATAGGAAACTCTTGGCGCATTTGTTGTTTTGAAAAAGTTATCTAGAAATACGACAAGTGCTGGAAAAATCAAGTTTTACAACAAGTTGCTTACAACACCTTTTGCAATCCCGAATAAACGCCTTTCGAATGAATATTTTGCAAACATCCATGTGTTAAATAAATTCATCGTTAAAATTAAAAAATAATTTGAAAATTTTACTTATTGATACAAGTGCTTAACTGTTTAATTTTCACAAAAAAACATTTGCAAAAAACATATTTTACAAAATTTTTTAAGAATTTCCAGACCAAAATTTGTTTTTTTTTGGGAATTCCCGGGACAAATTATAAAAAATCCCGGGATTCGGGAATTCCCGGTTCTGGAAAAATCCCGGGATTTTTGTCCCGGGAATTCCCGGGATGGACGCACTAAGAAACTCCAAACCATTTCCCATAGCCAAAGAGTCGTGCTCGGGATGTCTACAGCGCGGATGTCGCCTTTTTTCGAGGTGTCCCACCTCCCCCCTCAGCGGCAGCCTCCGGTAATTAGATTTAGCTTAAATGGTCGTATATTTTCATCTAATTAACAAATCACCACCGAAGGCACGATACGGACCTACCGCAAAGAGAAAAAGCTATCCCTCCCCGGCTGTGGACACACGGATTCGATTCGTTCGAGCGGATCGAAACCGTTTGTCGCGTTATCGTGGAGAAGAAAAGGGACTGACTCACAATATTTACGACGTGCGCGCCACCTATGGAACTGTCCGGGGAACTGGCAAGATAAAGGTCCACATGGAGCAGCAGTTATGCGGAGGGCTGTAAATTTTTAGGGTGATTCCACCATGATTTTATTTGAAATTTAAGAGTTGTGTGCAACTCGTTGCAAAACTCGATTTTTGTAGCACTCTTCGTAGGTTTTGTGCTTAAAAAAGGCAACTCGATTTTTCCAGCACTCTTCGTATGCTTTGTGCTGGTATAAGCGTGGCAACATGTGCATTAACTATACAAAGCCTTCTGCAATGTTTCTTTTTCCATTGAATCACCCTACCAGCTACTCAATTTAAGTTTTATTTCCATAACTGATGGAATTGTCAGCCCTGAATAGGCCTGCACTCCCTTTTACCAAAGACCGCCTCAAGAAATATATAATGCCATCACACATGACCACACAAAGATGGATTTGTTCTTATTTGGTGAAAGAGCACAACGGCTGCACCAAGATGAAGGTGAAAGTCGCAAAAGTTGTGAAAATCTTATACCCGGAGGGGCCTTTTTGCCTGGTGAATTTATTGCACCCGTGGTCGAGCCTTTTAGGTTGCCTGCCATAAGTCAGGCCGAGGAGATATACCTTTAATAGAAGTTGCCACCTGAACGCGTTTTCGATAGCGGAGAAAGGTGGGAAAAAGTGTGACGATAATTGAATATAAAGTATAAATTTAAAGCGCGAATTTGCAGCTGCTGGCTGTCGAAGCACAGCGAAAAAAATAAGAATTTAACGAAAATTCAATGATTTTTAAAATTGTCTCATATAAATAAACTGTTGAACATAATAAATCATCATCCGAAGGTGAATTTGACACAAATATTTTTCAAGTGCCAAAACGGGTAAAAGTGTCCTCGGGGAAGCTCGAATGGCGAAGTTAAAAAGATAAATCTTCATTAAAACGAGAATTGGAAATGAGGTTCGAACCTTGGGACTTACCTCGAGAGGGAATTAACGTCGAACAAAGTTTGCGGGTGGGGACGCCACGTGGGAAAATCGCAATTCGCGCGCCAAACTGTGACTCGCGGGCACTTTTTTACCTTGCCCAAATGGAGACCACGGCTGGTGGAACGCACTGAAAGGTAGTCCGTAATCGATGCCTCGGGACAAAAAGTGAACAGTTATGTAATTGATTTAGCTTTGAAAAGGGTCATCCGAGTTTTAAAACCAGAGGATGTAGCTTAATTATAGTAGCCATTGAAAGAGGTATGGCATGGTATTATATATGTATGAGAAAACACCTTATAAAATCGCAATTTTCACCGATAGAAAATTTTTAAACGTTCAAAATAAAATAAAAATCATGGTAATATTACATCTGGGAATGAGTACATCTTTAATTTCAGAAAAAAGGTTCAATTCTACCACTGATAATGTGTAAAGTTGACTCTTGCATACGCATTGCAAAAAGAAAAACTTGCAATCCCAAAAATAGCAAAAACTAGTTATAATCAAAACTAGCTTACTATGTCTGCGCCCAAACTCCCACGGCCATCTCGACGCTGTGTCTGCAAAAAGACAAAAATAATCAAAAATTACCAAAATGACCTAGATGAAATGTGAACCTAAATGACCAAATTGACCAAAATGACCAATACGGCCAAAATGACTTAAATGACATGACATGACAAATTTAAATGACCAAATTGACCAAAATTTCAAATTTGATCAAATAGACCAAATTTACCAAAATGACCTAAATTACCTAAATTACTAAAATGATCAAAATGACCTAAATGACCGAAATTACCAAAATGACTAAAATCCCAAAATCATTAAAATCACCAAAAAGACCAAAACTATATAAATGACATAAATGACCAAAATGACTAAATTACCTAAATGACTTAAATGACCGAAATGACCTAAATGGCCTAAATGACCTAAATGGCCAAAATGACCTAGATGACCTAAATAATCTAAATGATCTTAATGACCTAAATGACCAAAATGACCCAAATTACCGAAATTACCTCAATGACCAAAATGACCGAAATTACCAAAATGATCAAAATGACCAAAATTACCGAAATTACCAAAATGACCAAAATCCCCAAATCACTAAAATCACCAAAATGACCAAAATAACCAAAACTATATAAATGACATAAAACACCTAAATGACCAAAATGACTTAATTACCTATATGACTTAAATGACCTAAATGACCTAAATGACCAAAAAGGCCAAAATGACTTAGATGACCTAAATAATTTAAATGATCTAAATGACCTAACTGACCAAAATTACCAAAATTGCCAAATTGACCAATTTGATCAAATTGACCAAAATGACCCAAAAATCACTAACATTACCAAAATGACCAAAACTATATAAATGACATAAATGACATAAATGACCTAAATGACCAAAATGACCAAAATGACAAAAATACCTAAATGACTTAAATGACCTAAATGACCTAAATGACCTAAATGACCTAAATGACCATAATGACCTAAATGACCTAAATGGCCTAAATGACCCAAATGACCTAAATGACCAAAATTGCAACTTTTTATCAGCCCAGAGACGCTCATTTAGGTCAGCTGTATTGAACAACTTTATTTACCTTTAATTTTACTAACTAGCACTTCTCTACCACGTACTGCATGGCATATTGCACACATACAAAAAAGAGTATAAAGCAAGCAAAACAAACCCCTCTTATCCACTCTCCGCTTCACTCATCCCTGCATCCTGGCCCTGCTTTTCGCTCATCGCTAGCGCACAAGGTACGGCTGCCGACTAGGGTTCTCACTCTGCGCGTGACTCTTTCCTCCTTGTCTCGGGGAGCATAACGTCCAATGAACGTATAGTGAGGACGTTGATGCTGACACCCAGATTATACCAGGACCTAATCGTCCTGGGAAAAACTCCCGCCCGAGGTGGTTGCTTTCGAACAGTGGCCACCTGGGCGGAATTTTTGGAACGCCCCCTTACTTCACAGGGGGTGCCTTGAACAGCTGGTTAGGGTTATCTAGTAACACCTGTTGGTTCAAATTGCTCAATTTTTACATGTAAAGGAAAAGCTTGTGTAAAGTGACCTCGTTTTCCATGTAATTTTACCTATGTTGGAAAGCGAAATTTCATAAAGAGCGAAGTGAACTTACATGGGAACATTCTCTTTTACCAAAGAAGTAATTTTGCTTAATTTGTTCTTCCCTAGAAATCCCTATAAACTGATTTCAAAGTAATAATATAAATATTTTTTATAATAGAGGTTCATCGAATCATCAAACAAATAATTGTGCGAAGCAAGTGACTTACATCGCTCAAATTTTACATAAAGACTAGTTTAAGGTTTGAGGGGAAGAGAGATAGAGAAAAGAAAACCCAGGAAAACAAATGGGCAAAGCCTTTTAATTGAGAAAAGTAATATAATTGCTACCGATGCGCCAAAAATTAATTTGCACAAATCTCCGCCAGCCGAGTTTCGCCAAATTGAGATGCGAAGGAAACGGTTTCGGCGAAATGGCCCATGCCAGGCTATTATTGTAAATCTAGGGTAGTTATTACACACCTCACGGGGTGGTGTGTAAGGTATTTTTGGAGCCGGCACGAACCGTCGAAAGTGGTGTTTTGAATGCGTTTTTTTCTGTTCGAAAAATTTACGCAATTTTTTAACTGTTTAATTGACGGTTTTGACTTGATTTCGCTAATGTGTATGTTTTTGTTTTCTTTTCTTTGCAGGTTAGTATAGAGGACGCGATATGTTACATGAATGTGACGTAAGTTTACGTTTTGCTCTTACTAACCTAAGATATCACTATAGAAGTGTTGTTAAATTAATATTATTTTTTATTTTATTAGAAATTTTAAATAATTTAGGGTTGTTGTCCTGTTCTTGACCATGACATTTCCGACACACTTTGTCTTTCACTCATCTAGTTGTGATGATTGTTTCCGCATTGTCAATCCCCTCAACTCGTATTTTCTACATACTTCAGGAGAAGAAAAAATATGATTGGCTCTCGTCACGAATGATCTAACCCTGACAGAGTGGAGAGAAAAAAGAGGTATATAAATATAAAAAAAATCTTTCAATGTCATAACCATTAGCCATAGTGTGTTATGATGGCCCACGAAAAAAAAACTCAAATTTTGCACGGAACCAATTTTTAAACTCGGGCGAATCGCGTTCATGCAACGCTCTTGACAGCATAACCCAAAGTCAAGGTCTCTCGGCAGAGTGGCAGAGGATGTTTTGGGACGACAGCCGGCTCAAAAAAAACTGCCGGCAGTCAAATTGTTCATGTCATAGCCTCCACATCAGCTGACACACTTGCGGAAAGAGAGTCATTTTTTGTTTGACATGCACAAGTTTGCCCCAAACTTTGTTATCTGGGCATTTCCGCTTAAAATTGGTGACTCAGGAGTTGCACAATCCGTTTAGTATGTTGTTTATATTGACTTATTGATCAACTTTCCTAAAGTTTTTCTTGAAAGAGGAAAATTTTTAGTGTTGAGTTATAAACTATTATGTCATAATGTATTTTTTTCCGTTTAACAGTTTTACTCAATTATGTTTAACTTTCCCGCTACTCAAATAAAACGTTGCGTACAATCGACCTTCGTTCATGAGAAAATAATCGCATCAGATTGTACGAGCTTGACAGCTGTTTTGATTCGCTGTATCGCTGACTTTGCCGGGGAGGATTGAATTATGCATAAATAAATCGATTACTTTTCCGATTGCATGTCTGTGTATGCGTGCGCCTTTTTTGCACCAGTCTTATCTCTATGACTAACCAGAACAACTAGTTTTTCCTATCTCCTTGAACTACCCCTCAATAGGAACGGTAAACCGATGTGACATTGATATCTCGAAATTAGTTTACAGAGATAAAATTTGGGAAATTTAGCTAGAAAGTCAAATTAAAGTAGTATTTCTACTCGAATCTGGAATGATTTTTTTTTTTAATTTTCAACTAAAACTAAAAAAAATGTCAATTTAAATTTAGATTGAATTTGATAGATAGTGTAAAATGCGACCCGTTCTTAAAATCGTCTCTGCGGTAATCTGTCTGCCTGTGTGGATCAATCGGACCGCGCACTGGACTCACAATCCAGAGGTCGTGTAAAATATAGGTATTCGGTGCCCTCTCCCCGTGCCATACCTTCACACTAAGGAGACCCGGGAGGCGGAGTCTTGTCGCAAAAAGAACGATACACACCTGTGGATCCGTTGACGAAACCGCAAGGTTTAAGAGGGCCACATTATAAGGTGTTACGTCGATTCCGTTTTTTCCGGTAATCACAACGCAGAAGGGCTGGCTGCTTTAATTTTTGCAACACAAAAAATTGCTTGGAGCTTGATCAAACCCTTAAACTTTCCAGCATGCTTTCATCGGACTGACTGCGACTGATTTAGATTAGATTAGAATGTAATATAAATACAGAATGAATGTAATGGTTTGGAATGTAATAATTTGAACATGATAAATGGAAAATTTTCTTCAAACTCTGTTAATACTATCAAATAAAAACAAATATATCAAAATCATTTGGGACCATCCATAAACCAAGTGGACACTTTTTTGGGCATTGTCAACCCCTACCCCCCTTTAGTGTCCACGTGGTTTATGGATGGCCCCTTATTGTAACGTTACAATTTCTGCTCTTTTTTGATTTACAAAATGAAACACTGCTTAGCCTAGAATCTAAATCATCAGATCAGTCCGAAGATTTTAAATTTATTTAAAAAAACAATTCAAATTTATCAATGTCACCCCGGTTTACGTTCCATTTAGAAACGGCTCAATTTGCCATTGATTTTTACGGCTTTTTTCACCTTGTGTACAAACTTTTTTTCCGCTCTCTCAGTATTTATTTGTATTCCCCATGCAAATAGAAAATGGAACGAGCGCAGTAAAAAGATGAATGACTCAGTTGTGTCGTAAAATGTCGATCGATACGAGCAAGGATTGTGCCGCTTAAACGTGACAAATGTATCTGAATCGAGCGCTGATAACCGATCGCTTCTGTGGTGTTGTTGTGTTTGCGGAGGGCCTTCAATGGGAAATTTGAATTAAGCTGTGTGAGGAGGATCAATTTATTTAACTGTGCTTTTCAGTTTGGATGGAGACATCAGACGGTGGCAAGATTCAACTTTATTATTGATGAATTTCAATCACAGATCGTGAAATTTCTCGTTCCAAAATTCGTGTTTCTTTTGTTTTGATTCCCTATTAATTTGTTTACAAAATTTCGTTACGTCCCAATATACTTTACTTCCTCTTTAATTTCCTCAAGCTCCGGCAATTGAGCGAAATTACACCCTCGTTACTTCCCTCAAACGCCCCCAAACGGCCATCGAGACTGACCCTGGCCATCAAGAGGGGGGCCCACGATCTGAGGCTGAGTCTCATTGTCCGTGATCATCATCCGATCCGATCCGATCCGATCGTTGTTCGTTGTTGCGGATCAAAAGAAAGACTAACAAACGAAAATACAGAGCACGCGATGGAGGAGCCCCCCCTTTGGAGCAGCGCTACTATTAAGCTATTAAAATAATATCTATGGCCAGCAGGGCCACCGGTTCCGAGGGGAGTATGTACGTAGAAGGGTTTGTTTGTAAACCGAATCGAGTCTTTCTCCCGGAAGGTTAGAGTGTTTCACGATATATTTTCTGAGATTTTTTTTTTAATTTTAATCATTTTATAAGTTGGATTATGGTACTTTTTGTTGTAATTCAATACAAAAAAAAATTAGTCTGATGTATGGAAAAAATCTACATTCGGTCGAGAGTAAAAAGGTCTCGATTTTGTTTGAGAGAATGCGGTTACATCGAGAGGATAATGCTCTCGAAAGTTTACCCGTGTATAAAACAAGCTATATGTGACATTGGTCAATTATGATTCACACTTTATTGTGTAGACTTCTTGCTGAACCACCCTAAAACCCGCGGAAATGGCCACGAGGAAACAGAGATTTGCCTACAACTTCACTACACGGCCGACCCTGATGATGGTTTTGGATCGGACCGGCGTGGAGCATAAAAAAGCAAAGTGCCCGCCGGCGCACAGGTTCAATTGGTAATAATAATCAATTCTTGTTTAGTTTTAACGCCGAGCTAGTAATTGAAATCTTGATTGAAATGTGTAGTGGATCAGTCTGGGTGGTTTTAAGGGTGGGCCGTAAACTGTAAAGGATTTAGTCTACTATAATATGAATAATTTCGATTGATTTCTTACTGTTAGTATTGTCTCTAAACAACTCCCCACAATAAATTTTTAAAAGAATTAAAAGCTAAAATATCTGTAGTAACAGTTCAATAGGGCGAATCTGCGAGTGCAAAGAAGCAGTTTGTCCCACTCTTAATTGACGTGAACTATCACTTGAGAAAAAGGGATAAACTGCTTGCTATTGAATTGTTACTACGGATATGTTGATATGATTTCATTTAAAAGGATCCACCCTAACTGGTTTCTTTTGGTTGCGAAATAATAAAAATCAATTTCAAACCTCACGATCGATTCCCTGGCTGTGTTTGAGCAATCATCTTGCTTCATTGCATGTCTTTTTTTTGCAAGCTCTTATCCGCAACTATTTCTGGCCCCAGCTAGCTCTATATTGGCACCGGTAGCACCACACTGGATATTGAATGATGCCCAGAAGCGTTGCTTTCACAATTTATACCATTAACCTGCGGGATCCTCAATTGGTGTGCTTGCAAAAGTAATGATTACACTGAGCTTGAAATAGAAACTTTTGAACAGTGGTGGGAAAGTTTGTTTTGTGTCAAAATTAAAATAAATTGATTACATTTTGCAGTATATAGGGGAACAGCATCTAATTCCAGCGTGTCTCTAATGTTGGCAGGTCAGAACTTTGACATGCAATTAAAGCTAATTAAAAGCGTTTTCAACTGAAATCGAGTGATAAATAGCTCAATAAGAAGTGAGCAAGCAAGTTTCTACCAAAAGTTTTGCAAAATTAGTTGTTTAAATAGTGAAAATCAGCAAATTGGATGGAGTTAGGAGCGAGAGCTTAACCTGCCAAAGATACGAGAATTTCCCCTAGGTACATTTCAACCACATCATTTTTTCAAATATTTTTTTTTTCAATCTTGATACTTTGCTAAAATCGCAAAATCTGTTAACTACTCTGCATTAAACCCCATCTTTGTACGAACCAACTCGTGGAACGATCCAACCAATCACTAATTTAATTAAATCCAGTATCTCCGGCTGATTCCTCACCACTGCACTTTATGCTGGATGCAGTTCGGAAACGGTTGCACTGATGAATAGTTGCAGCCGGGGTGGCCCTTGGGGCAGGTTAAACGCTGACCCCACTCCCGGGGCGGGAACTTTGTGTTTGAGCAAAGAAAAGTTTTCAGGGAAAATCGATTATTCACGCTCGGAAAACATCACACCGCATCAGGGTGTGCGTTGTCACGGAGCATTTGAACTTCTAGGAGGTCCCCCAAGGCTTCTTCCCCGATGAACGGTTCGTAGAAATGTTGTTTACATCTTTAAACGAGCGGACGATTTATTGGCTTTAATTGCTTTTAAATTGGACATAATTAAATGAATGGGAAACAAATGAATGGGAGTGAAGTTGGTGACGACGGGTTTTTTGGTTGCTGATGAGAAGATCAATGAATGAAAATGCGGTTTGTGGACAATCCCGTTGTCTAGATTATACACAATTTGTGAAATAAAAGTTTTTTTTTGTTTTTTTTTACAGTCATGGAAAGTGGAATGAAATAATTTTGCAACTAACCTAATTTATTTATTTTTTAGCTTTTCGTCTGGTCTGTTATATTTTGTGATAACGACCTTTAAGTACTTTTCGAGAAAATCGATTTTTAAAGTTTAATGTTAAATATTTTCATAACTATAAATACATGATGGAGAAAAAATTACCAAAATGATCAAAATAAACACAATAACCAAAATGACCAAAATGGCCAAAAACGGCAAAAATTACCTAAGTGACCTAAATGACCAACAAGACCGAAATTACCAAAATGATCAAAATTAGCAAGATAAGCAAAATGGCAAAAATGACCTAAATGACCAAAATGGCCAAAGAAACCAAAATTATCAAAATGAACACAATGAACACAATGAACAAAATGAATAAAATGAACAAAATTAGCAAAATTAGCAAATTCAGCTAAATAAACAAAATTAACCAAATTAACCAAATTAACAAAATTAACAAACTCAACAAAATTAACAAAATTAACAATATGAACAAAATAATCAAAATTACCAAAATTACCAAAAACGGCACAAATGAACAAAATGACCAAATTACCAAAATGACAAAAATTACAAAAAATTACCAAAATGGCTATAATGATGAAAATGATCACAATTTTCGAATTGACAAAATTTATTATTTTCTTCCTGATTTTGTGAGTAAATTATTTATATATTTTTCAAGTTATATAAATGAAACATATTTTTAAACCTGACTTAGTTTATTATTTTTTTTCTTGCTTTTGATTGATTGATGATCTTACAGTTTTTTGTGTTGATTGCGAAATACTTTCAAAATTACTACAACCACTTTTTAGTAACGAAGCATCTGTCTTCACCCAAAAGCCCCACTTTCATTCCCAATTGAGATAACAAACCGCTTGAGAAAATTGAAATAACACGAGCACAGCCCGCCCTCAAACCCCATCATGCAAATCAACAAAACCAAATCAGCTTCTCCTTCTCTCTTAGTCATCTGTATACTATTTGTCTGCCAAGTTATGATATCTGTTTGTGTTGTGCGCGTGAAGAGCAGGCAAAAAGCCGACCCTGCGATGAATGGGGCATGTCGGCGAATCTGTCATTCACCATGGTTGGGAAAGTGGAGCAAGAGGGGGGAGGGACACTCTGTTCTTAACAAATCTAGTTAAGAGCGTTAAGTGCGGCTCAAGTTGGTGAAGGGACGGGGTGGGCTCTGTAATCAAAACAGCAGCAGCAGCAGCAAAAACGATTGCGCAACTGCCTCTCAACGGCAGCTTATTTTATCAGTCAGCGGACGTTTGGTGCAACATAATCGTTGTGTTTTGACACGTTTTGATGGTTTGGGGTGTTATTTTTACAGAGTATTATTTTTAATGAAGTTATGCAAAAAAGATTGCTAATTCTTGCCTTTTGTTTCTTCTTCCAGGTAAGCGGTGATATCGAGCTAAATCTAGATGGGTATAAAAAACTGTAGTTTTACCGATACGTGAGTCAATTTGTTGTAAATTTTAACAAGCGAGTGATCATGTTTCTGTTAAGATCATCCAATTAAAACGAACCATAATAAATAATTCATACCTTGATGCCCTCGTGCCGACCAATCTAAAACAGAAGAAAATTCCTCACCTCAGTGAGCAGAGATCAACCCGCCGAACCGGAAATGGCGTTACGTTCGCTGACCCACTGGTCCACGCCGCCGTTGAATCATCCCGTGGAGACCACACACGAACCTCCACAGCTAATCGCGCATCAAACCCATCAACATGCACACAGAAGCCAAAGTCGCCGCCTCTCGGCAAGGCAATTACTCATAAAATCGACATTGCCATTTATTATTGCACTTATCATCGGCGGCTTAATCTCCATCGCTGCGGACCTCGCCTCGTCGCTGCAGTTGGAAATGCAAGCAAGGTGCACGAAGAAAAGCTTTCTAAAATGTAAACAATTTTCCTCGGCGTTGGGGAAAACAAATCGCTTTCCTTCTTCACGAACTGACTGACATCAACCGTAACAGCAGCAAACACCGTGTAGCGAAGGAAAGAATTTGTTTTTGGATGAATTTTGCTTTTTTGTGAGATGTTTAAAATAATGATATTCCTGATTAGTGCAATATGTCGTAAGAGCCGTTGAGATCTCCGACACTTATTAGATTTGTTTTCTTAGGCAAATCATTTTTTAATTGTTTTTAGTAAAGAGCATTTAAAGGATCTTTCTGTTCTTTTCTGACTTTTCTGTGTTCAAAATTTTTTAATAAACCATTTGTTTTTTCCTTTCAAGAAAGACATATTTTTGACGTGCAAAAATATATTCTACAATTTTCAAAAAATATTCTAATGGAAGACACATACATTGTTGCCCCACCTTCCTAAGACCAAAGTCTCACAAAATACACAAAATAGCCAACCACCTAGTTTGATTGAGGTTTTATTGTAGCATATAAAAGCATATGTAGCTGATTAAAAGGTTCTAACAAAGAGCAATTCCAGCACAAAACAGGAATTTTTTAGGTACTTTTTTCTCGACCCTCTCCGATTTCAATGAAACTTCGTAGACATGTTATCCTAGGCATATATAAGCCATTTTTGTGTATATGGAGCCAGTTACACTCAATAATGACATTTGAGAAGGGCGTAAGTGTTTTAAATATTTTTGTATTTTGTAATTTAAATATTGCTGAGCAGTTCTCTACGAAATCGGTCTTTTTTCTTCAATTTTAATTTTTGTATTTTTTAATCCGGCTGAAACTTTTTTGGTGCCTTCGGTATGCCCAAAGAAGCCATTTTGCATCATTAGTTTGTTCATATAATTTTCCATACAAATTTGGCAGCTGTCCATACAAAAATGATGTATGAAAATTCAAAAATCTGTATCTTTTGAAGGAATTTTTTGATCGATTTGGTGTCTTCGGCAAAGTTGTAGGTATGGATACGGACTACACTGGAAAAAAATGGTACACGGTAAAAAAAAATTGGTGATTTTTTTATTTAACTTTTTATCACTAAAACTTGATTTGCAAAAAAACACTATTTTTAATTTTTTTTATTTTTTGATATGTTTTAGAGGACATAAAAAGCCAACTTTTCAGAAATTTCCAAGTTGTGCAAAAAATCATTGACCGAGTTATGAATTTTTTAATCAATACTATTTTTTTCAAAAAATCGAAATTTTGGTCGCAAAAATTTTTCAACTTCATTTTTCGATGTAAAATTGAATTTGCAATCAAAAAGTACTTTAGTGAAATTTTGATAAAGTGTTTTTCATTTTTTTAAATAAGTGCACATGTTTGCTCACTTTTGAAAAAAATATTTTTGAAAAGCTGAGAAAATTCTCTATATTTTGCTTCATCGGACTTTGTTAATACGACCTTTAGTTGCTGAGATATTGCAATGCAAAGGTTTAAAAACAGGAAAATTGATGTTTTCTAAGTCTCACACAAACAGCCCACCATTTTTCAATGTCGATATCTCAGCAACTAATGGTCCGATTTTCAATGTTAAAATATGAAACAATTGTGAAATTTTCCGATCTTTTCGAAAACAATATTTTCAAAATTTTCAAATCAAGACTAACATTTCAAAAAGGCCAAACATTCAATAATTTTCTCAGCTTTTCAAAAAAAAATTTTTCAAAGGTGAGCAAACATGTGCACTAATTTAAAAAAATGAAAAACTGCGACTATTTTGAAAAAAGTTACATAAAAATGGCTGTAACTTGAAAACGGTGCATTTTATCAAAATTTCACTAAAGTACTTTTTGATTGCAAATTCAATTTTACATCGAAAAATGAAGTTGAAAAATTTTTGCGACCAAAATTTCGATTTTTTGAAAAAAATAGTATTGATTAAAAAATTCATAACTCGGTCAATGATTTTTTGCACAACCTGGAAATTTCTGAAAAGTTGGCTTTTTATGTCCTCTAAAACATATCAAAAAATAAAAAAAAATAAAAATAGTGTTTTTTTGCAAATCAAGTTTTAGTGATAAAAAATTAAATAAAAAAATCGCTAATTTTTTTTTACCGTGTACCATTTTTTTCCAGTGTACTCCGTATCCATACCTACAACTTTGCCGAAGACACCAAATCGATCAAAAAATTCCTTCAAAAGATACAGATTTTTGAATTTTCATACATCATTTTTGTATGAACAGCTGCCAAATTTGTATGGAAAATTATATGGACAAACTAATGATGCAAAATGGCTTCTTTGGGCATACCGAAGGCACCAAAAAAGTTTCAGCTGGATTAAAAAATACAAAAAAAATCGAATGACCGAAATCCTAGAGAACTGCTCTGCTGTAACTCGAAGCCGTTGCATCGTATCAAAAAGTGGTCAAAGACAAACTTGTAGGAAATTTGACGGGCTTTCCGAAAAAAATACACTGAAAGAAAAAAACAATCCACTTTTATGAGATTTTTTGATTTTTAAGTTTAAAAGTCAAATTTGAAGGTGAGCCCACGATTTTTTTTCGTTCGAAATTTTTGTGAAAATAGCCTAAGATGTTACAAAAAGACTCACGAAAAATGCAGGATGGAGCAACCCACCTAAAAAAATACAAAAATCATTTACTGAAACTGTTTTTTTGAAAAGTGGTCTAAACGTCAAAATTTTCAAAAACCGACAGTGGGAATCGATTCTCCAGACAATTTTACATAAAGTCTTCATATTGACCATTGTCCTAAGTCCAATCCTTGTGAAGTTATATCGGTTTTAAAAATAAAAGTGTTGAAAAAATAGGTTTTTTGATGGTTTTTGGCAATTTCTATATGACAGACTTGATTTTTCAGTCTCGAAAATATTTTTAACATTTCAACATTTCAATTGGATGTATGTGCTTACAGTTATAAGCTAATTACATTGCTCATAATTGAAAACATAATATTTTTTCAGTGTAGTATAGTAACCTGTATACTAACTTACTTACTTTCTATAAGGTTTTATAAAAGTTTTAAGAGAGTCTTGAAATCCCGAAGGCAATGCCATGCCAAACGGTTTTATCACATGCTTCTTTAAAACCAACGGTGTTCTAGCTGTCAAGTGCCATTAGACATGCTAAAAGCTTACCCAAATAGCAAAGCATAAGTATGGCGCTAAACGCGTGACCTGTTTGAATGTGATAGACCGCCATCTTGGTAGAAAATTTAGAAAAAGCAATCAATTTGATCAAATATTATTAAAACACAGATTTATGCTAAATTTCGGCAATAACAAGCATTAACAAAAAAGGCAATAACATATTTTTTTCATGAAAAATTATAATTACAAAAGATTTTTTTTATGAGGCGAGTTGATTTTTTTGTGATATCTCCCTCACATTGATGGATTTCAACCGCAGCTAAATTTATCCACCAATTACGAGAAATAAGCTCTCAAATTAATTTAATTACCTCCAATATATTTTATTTCGACGACGACGAAATACGAAGACTTATTTTTTGCTAGAATAAAATCTGTTTGGCGTAAGACGTTTGAAGAAGTATGAAATGTCATATTTCCATAACTTCTGACCAGGTTTTAACAAAGGCATTAAGGCTTTAAGGAGGTTGTTTAGATTCAATTGTGAAGCCTTGAAAGCCAAAACTTTTTTTTGCGATTATTCTACACAGCAAAAAGATGTGTAAATTTGGAAGGTGTAATTTTAGAAGGTTGAATATTACCTCTTTTATGATGTAATTTTACCTCAATTTATACTGAAAAAGCGACATTACACCAGAATAGTGGTAAAATTACACATTTTCAGAGGTAAAATTACACCTTTTTTTGACATAAAAGATGTAATATGACCTCGATTTTTTGTTCTGTGCATCCCTGGCTTGTTAATATATTCACATTAAGGAATGTGGGGCTTTTGATGATATTTTGAAAACTTAATTTTTTAGAGAATTGTTTTTTTTTAACTTGTGTTATTTAAAAACAAATTAAATTGAGAAATGACACTTTAAGAGCGAGTCCACGAGCAAAGCATACCCATCTCGCATCGACCTCACCAATCTGCCTGAAATTTTCAGGGGAAAATCTTCGATTCACATTTATTGAAAATCAAGCTCGGTTCCAAGGATACTAGATGACACCAAAAAAAAGCAGCTTCATAATTTTTTTTAACATTCATTTTTAAAGGGTTAAAATGGATCAAAATAAACATTTTTATGCATGTTTCTATTGTGAAATTGTCTCAGGAACCAAAAACTTCACTAAAAGTAAAAGTGTCTATTTAATATGTTAAACTGCCTTACCCAAAGCGTTCTCAGTCTCTGATGGTAGTCCCAGATGTCCCCTACAAGCTGCAGATCGAACCGAGTTGATATCTGGATGAAACACTTTTTTATTTGAGTTTGAAAATTATGCTATTTTTCACAAAAATGCCAATAACTCCCTTTAGATTAAACCAATCGGGATGCTCTACCCTGCATTTTGTTGCATTTTTTTAGCCCTTTCAGATACATTTTGAATTTAGAAATTTAATTGAATTTTGCCAAAGTTATAGCCTTTTTAAGATTTTTGAACCTTTAAACTTTGTGTCCCGATTTGCCCCACTTCCCGTTGACCTAGAGTGCTCATATTTTGGCCAGATGCTAGTTTTATATGTACAAACAACCCCTGAAAATTTCAGGCAGATTGGTGAGGTCCAAACGACGTCCCATACAAAGGGGTATGCCCTGTTCGTGGACTCAGCATTCAAATAATCATATTCATCAACGTGTTTGCAATTATAGTAGAGCAATTCCATGCCAAATAGGGAATCGGTTGTACCCGACCCTCTCCGATTTCAATGAAACTTTGTAGACATGTTATCCTACGCTTATATAAGCTATTTTTGTGTATATGGAGCCAGTTTCACTCGATAATGATATTTGAGAAGGGCGTAATTGTTTTAAATATTTTTGTAATTCGGAATTTAAAAATTTCTGTATCTCGAAGCCGTTGCATCGTATCAAAAAGTGGTCAGAGACAAACTTGTAGGAAATTTGACGGGCTTTCCGAAAAAAATACACTGAAAGAAAAAAAACACTCTACTTTTACGAGATTTTTCGATTTTTAAGTTTAAAAGTCAAATTTGAGGGGGAGCCCACGATTTTTTTTCGTTCAAAATTTTTGTGAAGATAGCCTAAGATGTTACAAAAAGACTCAAGAAAAATGCAGGATGGAGCAACTCACCTAAAAAAATACAAAAATCATTTACTGAAACTGTTTTTTTGAAAAGTGCTCTTAACCTCAAAATTTTCACAAACCGATAGTGGGAATCGATTCTCCAGACAATTTTAAATAAAAGTCTCCATATTGACTACTGTCCTAAGTCCAACCCTTGTGAAGTTACAGCGGTTTTAAAAATAAAAATGTTGAAAAAATAGGTTTTTTGATGGTTTTTTGCAATTTCTATATGACAGACTTGATTTTTCAGTCTCGAAAATATTTTTACCGGAAAGCTCGTCCAATTTTCCATAAGATTGTCTTTGACCACTTTTCAAAATAACTCATTTTTTTTGATGATTTAAGCTAATTTACTATCCAGGTTACTATACTACACTGAAAAAATATTATGTTTTAAGCTATGAGCAATGTAATTAGCTTATATCTGTAAGCCCATACATCCAATTGAAATGTGGTCAAAGACAAACTTATGGGAAATTGGTCGAGCTTTCCGGTAAAAATATTTTCGAGACTGAAAAATCAAGTCTGTCATATAGAAATTGCAAAAAACCATCAAAAAACCTTTTTTTTTGACATTTTTATTTTTAAAACCGCTGTAACTTCACAAGGGTTGGACTTAGGACAGTAGTCAATATGGAGACTTTTATGTAAAATTGTCTGGAGAATCGATTCCCACTATCGGTTTGTGAAAATTTTGACGTTAAGAGCACTTTTCAAAAAAAACAGTTTCAGTAAATGATTTTTGTATTTTTTTAGGTGAGTTGCTCCATCCTGCATTTTTCTTGAGTCTTTTTGTAACATCTTAGGCTATCTTCACAAAAATTTTGAACGAAAAAAAATCGTGGGCTCCCCCTCAAATTTGACTTTTAAACTTAAAAATTGAAAAATCTCGTAAAAGTAGAGTGTTTTTTTCTTTCAGTGCATTTTTTTCGGAAAGCCCGTCAAATTTCCTACAAGTTTGTCTATGACCACTTTTTGATACGATGCAACGGCTTCGAGATACAGAAATTTTTAAATTCCGAATTACAAAAATATTTAAAACACTTACGCCCTTCTCAAATGTCATTATCGAGTGTAACTGGCTCCATATACACAAAAATGGCTTATATATGCCTAGGATAACATGTCTACAAAGTTTCATTGAAATCGGAGAGGGTCGAGAAAAAAGTACCTGAAAAATTCCTGTTTTGGGCTGGAATTGCTCAGTAAAGTATTAAGTGTAGTACGCTATAATTCATTTCAAAATTCTTCTTAATTTTGTTTAGAAAAAAACTGAAATACAATTGAAAAGCATATTTTTTCCACCTGGTGTAACACACGGATTGATTCAGCCGGGGCTGCTCTTCGGTGTGCATAATAATTTTGATTGAAAATATTACTTATCATTAGCTTGTAATTGGTTCACTATCGTAAGGTGAAATGCGCAAGCAAGATCCGTCATCTTCGGAACTTCGAAGATCTCCACTAATCAAGGTTGATTCCCTCACGCAGGGAGGCAAAAGTGCAGCTCGTAATAAATGAACTGCTGAAACCACCACGTCATGTCGTGTAATCTAAACGATGGAAATCACCGTTCGCGAGACTAGGTTAAGGCTGCCACATTTTCCCGCCGCTGCGCTGACATGTAGGCGGAAACGGCATATGAGAACCGATGATGGTTTGCAAACGGCCAATTTTCAACTCTCTCGCGTGTTGTTGTGTATTTTTTCTGTATACATAAGTCTATAGTTTTCCATGCCCGGTTTCACCACACCTGGTGGCAGGTCGACGACGCGTGAAAAGCCAAATATGATGAAAACGGGCGCGCGCGCACACGCGAAAAGTGCTCCTCGCGGGCTCCACATTTAAAGATTGCCATCTCTGGGAGGCACGCGCCCCGCGGAACTCAGTCACGAGAGAAGTTGAGTCGAGTTGAGTTGTGTGAATGACTCTTGGGTGCGCTACCGCGCAGTGGTTGGGCTTTTTTTTATTGTTGGTTGGATTGATCAACCTTCTGCGGCAAGCGAGATGAAATTGGATAGATAATGCGGAACGATGTGACACAATGTTAGAGTAAAGTCGTGAGAAAATTTCGAACTAGTTTTACAGTTTGAAGTAAATTGGCACAATGGTTTCTTAGAATATTATTTTTCGAGAAAAATCAAGAATTGAATAGTTTTAAAACGAAATAAAAACAAAGCAAAACAAATAATAAAGCAATTCCATTTTAAAAGAACCGATCGGGCTCAAAATTTTACTGGGAGTCCCTCAGCCAAAATAATTATGCCCGTATTTTTTTTGTTTGGTCGTTACGGTGACCTACACCGTGCTAGGGTGGTCCCAAAAACGGCAATTTTCATAAATTTTCGCAAAAACCATATTTAAAAAAAAAATCGTAACTTTGTGCCATTTCAACAGAATTGCCTTGAACGCAAATGAAAGGTGATTAGTTTGCCTTTCAAGGAAAAAATATTTGAGATCCGAATTAACGAACCAAACATTTGAAAAAGTCGTATTAAAAAATAAAATGGTGTTTTGACCGTGTCACAGAGCCTATGTCTGAAAATATTTTTATCGGATTCCTCGGAAAATTTTACATAACATATCAAAAAATTGGCGATGTCGAACCGTACGTTTCCGAGATATGGTTTTCAAAAAATCGGGAAAATGACAAAAAACGAGAAAAAATCAACTGTTTTCACTAAAACTGCAATAACTTCAAAATTTAAGCGATGACCTATTCATGTTTGGGTACCAAAAGTTACGTCTTTCAATTACGAAAATTTGGAAATTAATGAAGTAAACTTCTAAATGGGAAGTGAGCAAGCATTTTGCGCTCAAAACTTTCCATAACCTGCCAAACATACAATAATTTCCCTCCTAATGCATCTTTCAAAAAATAGTTACTTTTATTTTGTGTTTTTTTGTCGAATATTTTTATTTGCATTTAATTTATTTTTAAATGCGAGAATAGCTAATGTCTCAACTACAATCTATAGAATGCCATTTTTCCCTTGTTAGAAAATCTCGAAAGGTCTTAAAACATGCATTATAAAGTTTGAAAGCTTTCATACCATCAAAAATATCTGCATAATAAACAGAAAAAAAACGTAATTGCCCTTTATGATGCGGGTCATGAGAGTGAACGTACAAACCGTACACTGTAAATACATATCGGCATGGCATGAATTTGCAGCTGCAAAATTTCCACAAACTCCACCTCCTGAAAGGTGTACCGTAAATTGCCACCGGCCATGGCTGACATATATGCAATGCAAAAAGATTGAACAACAACCAGCCGACAATACCAACATTGAAAAAAAAGAGGAGTGAAATCCTAACCATACTTTTCCGTTGTTAACCACACTGCATTGCAATAAACACTGCATACAAATTAACCCTTGACCCGCCGCAGCCAGAGCTCATTTCCCGAAAGTCGTTAACATGCAGCGGCTAATTTACGGAAAGCCAAGGGTTATCCAGCTCCGGCATGTTGCACACGTGTGCTGGTCGAGCCCGCGTGTGCAAATTGATTAATCTTTAGACCCACTCTGCAGCGAGTGACCCTGGCGCGGAACACAAAAAAAAACTAACTCAAACAGGCCACGACAAAGAAAAAACTTGTTTTTTCGTGGGGGGAGGGTTCGGATTCCTGGGGGCAAGTTGGGTTTCGTAAACCCTTGGCGGCGCAACGTGTCAAGGGTTTAGTTTTTGAGCAAATTTTGAAGGAAACAGAAATGTGAACCAGGAATGGAATAATCGCAAAAAAAAATCATTTTCGCGAGCGAACTTTCTTCACCCGCTAAAAAAAGAGGAGGCGAATCGCGCAAAAGAAAATCGCTCCCAAAATTCCCAGAGAATATCATTCTGTTGAGGATTTTTTGTGAATTTCATTGTCAGCACCACTTAAAATGGTTTATTTCGCTTTGTTTACACACATTGCACAACTACAAAAAGTGACGGGTCATTTTTTGACGTGTGACGTTACACTTGCAAGTGTAGTTGTGAAAAAGATGTTCCACCGAATAATCAAGATGATGATTTTTGGAGATTCCTTTTATCGATTTTTCGTGCGCGAAAGAGGTGTGTCATGCTCCCTATGGATTTTTTCTCTTGATGAACGTCAAAAGACTTTCAAAATATCATCAACGAGTAAATGATATTTACATGAAACTCTCTGCCATAAGCTCACTTGCATGTAGATTTGACTATTTTCAAATTGTTTATAAATGTTGAAAACCTGTGAAAAGTGACAGATAATTTAGGGACCATCCATAAACCACGTGAACACCTTAGGGGGGGGATGTTTCAGCGATTGTCCTCGCTCTTTTTTTTGTTTTGTATGGAAAATGTCCACGAGGGGTGAGGTGGGGGTCTGAGATTTCAAAAAAAGTGTTGACGTGGTTTATGGATGGCCCCTTAGCGGTGTCAGACGGTTTACCTGTCAATTTATTTCGTGACATCGAAATTTTCGAATAATTTTTATTTGTGTTTTAATGATACCATTTTTTTTTGCGAAACAGATTGAAATAATGAACTATCAAACAAATCACAATCGTTACTCTGAATTCACTTTTTTGTGTATTAAGTGAAAATATGTCCTGTAGAAATCGCTGAAAATGGCAAAAACATAAAAAGAGCTGTTGAGGGTTAATTTGGAGGTCTCCAAGTCAGCTGTTTCGTGCGATTTTGCGAGCGCGCGAAAGCAATAAAACAAATCTGCACAGCTCTAACCGACTTTTGTAAGTCGGTGTCATTTTCCTTGCCATTTTATGTCTGCCATAAAACAAGATGGGGTGACACTTTCCTCGTTTCAGATTCATCATCTTCCTCGACGCACGAATCGTTTTTTCGTTGGTTTCCATAATTTGTTTAATTAAATTCTACGAAATTGGACAAATTAAGGCTTTCTTCCCTGTATACACGTTAAGAGGAGGGTCATCATGATTGATTGGGGTCCCACCATCTGTCGCCGTATGATTGTGTCGAGCGGAGAAAGGTTCAAATTATGTTTCGTATAGTCTGGCGGGGAGATGTTTTCAGTCAAATCTGTCACTATATGCCGTAATTGACCGTTCAGTCGCCGGGGTCTTAAATGGGTCATTTCGTGGTGGTTCGAAGGTAATTTCCTGTTCAATTTTGAACCATAATGGCATCCTCTGGAGAGCGGGGTTTGCAATTTGGTTGAGATTGAGTAGCCATCACTTTCACGCACACACGTACAGATCCGTGTACGTGTGACCTTAATCAATAATTCACAAACGGATGGTAATTACGTGGGGCACGTTCTTGGGGCAGCACTGTTTAGTCACAGGCAAGCAGATCTGGAATTTTCCCTAGCAAGTCCAGTTATAATCTGACCCACTATTGCATCCACTTATCTGTGGCTCATAAATAAATTCATTAATGCAGGGGCGTGTTTAGTAACGTATTTATAGCAAATTAATTTAGTTAGCCAATGCGAAAACTTCAGCATGACCTCGTCCCGTGAACCCCACATTTAATTAAAAATGCATTTCCTATAAATCCCCACTGCACTGGGTTTCACTCCCCAAGTTGAACTTTCTTGAGCTAATGGCTCTTGTGTGGACGTGATATACGGTGACCGTATAGTCAAAACTCATCAACCCGAGGCATTCATCATGATTGGCAATCCTTGTGTCCCCATCCCCACCGTAAGAGACAAGGTGGAAGAAAGATGGTGTACAAATGGATTCATGCCATTTTAGTATGATAGAAAAGTTTTGCGAGGGATCGAGCCTTGCGAGGTGAGCAGTTTTTAATTAAAAATGCATTTTCTTCGAGCTTTGCTTCATATCCTTCATGCTGCAGCTGCCTCGTGCTAGTTAAGCTGCTGTGAGAGTTTACTATAGAGTTTTGACACTAGTTACTTGTTTTTTTGTCATTGAAAAAACATAATTCAGGGAACTCTCTTTAAACTCTAAAATTTTGGAGTTTTATAGGTTTTTGTTCATATAACATTTAAAAAAAATATCAATTCACAAAAGCTAGGTTGAACTTCCGCTGAACACACAGCTTCTTTCATGACCTTCACTACGAAGCGTCCATCAGTGAACGCACACGAAGTTGGAACAAACAAAAACAGAGCTCAACACTGCACAAAGCTGCATGCTCTTTCTCTCTTTTGTCTCCCTTTCTTGTTGATGCTTGTGCTGCATGGTGACAGCAATCGTTTGAATGCAGTCATTGTGCCAGCGGAATCGACGTATCACCTTTTAATGTGACCCCCTTAAACCTTGCGGTTTCGTCAACGGATCCACAGGCGTGTATCATTCTTTTTGCGACATGACTCCGCCTCTCGGGTCTCCTAAGTGTATATTTACACTTAGAATTTTTTGCGTCCGCCTCGGAATTCGTACTGGCGACCTCTGGATTGTGAGTCCAGTGCGCGGTCCGATTGATTCAAACGGCATTGTGCCAAGTGATCGGAATTTCGGTGTAAAACGAACGTGTGCGAATATATTGCTGGTGAGAGTTGCGAATATCATAAACTTTAATTAAATTTCCTCAAAAGTTTAATGATTCGGTAAAAAAAAAGTAAGAGACTCAACCATTTGAAGTCCTCTTCAAATTTCACTTCGGATAATCGGTTCTTCATATAATCCAGGGCCTAGCCTCGAAACGTCATACAGGAACAAAAGCTGCGAACCGAAGATTCGCGTGACGTTTTGGAATTTTGACAGTCTGGAACGGATTAATTACCCCATTATCGGTTTCCCGCATGGATAATGTGGGAATTGTTGCACAAGTTTGAAGTTGGCAAATATACGACAAATTTTGATTTTATGCTAATTTTCATCAATAAAGCATTAATTTAGGAACGAAAATGTTTGAAAATTTAAGACTAACCTGAGGCACGATGGTTTGATGCATAATCATTCTTCAAAAGGCGGCAAAAGCGGAAATTATTAATAAAATCAATGCATTTTTTTCTGTTCAGAACCTTGCAAACTTAGCGTATTTCTTTCAAGGTTTTCAATAGGACGCAATAAATAAAGAAACTTTATGAAAAAGTTATTTTTTAAATTCGCCTGCAAAACACCACATGTTGATAAACAAACGACGCCATATTGCCAATGTTGTTCGGTAGCCCATATCAGGCCATCGCCGGGGCCCTGATATAACCCAAGCACGAATTTTGTTTTATTGTTTTAGGTGATTGAGCTTAATTTTTTTTTTTTAGCAAATTGTTGAAACGTGAGGTCTCGTGGCGCAGGGGTAGCAGCTTCGGCTGCCGATCCCGATGATGCTATGAGACGCGGGTTCGATTCCCGCCTTATCCACTGAGCTTCTATCGGATGGTGAAGTAAAACGTCGGTCCCGGTTTCTCCTGTCTCGTCAGAGGCGCTGGAGCAGAAATCCCACGTTAGAGGAAGGCCATGCCCCGGGGGGCGTAGTGCCAATAGTTTCGTTTCGTTTGAAACTGATTTGGAAATTAAAAGTCCAAGATTGATTTAAAATTAATTATTTCATTCATTAAATTTATTAATTAACCCTTGGCTTTGTCATAATGAGTATCATAGGTTTGATGCTTGTTTGGCAAGGAGTATGATTTGATTCGATGAGGAATTAAAATCGATGTTTTCTGTATATTGCTGAAGCTTCTATTTTTACACATGGACACCACTTCATGCTACGAGAACCCACTTTGACGCAGTCTCAGGGCTTAATCGATGGCCGGTAAGCTGTCATCGAGATAAGGAGGTTCTCCGATAGTGGAAATATCACATTTGCACAATGAACTGCTACATATGTGATTTTTCCCTATCTTAATGTGGGTGTCAGGTTAGGATGCGGGTTTTTTTTTTTTGAAATTTGGTTTTTGTAGGATTTAGGATTTTTTAACTATAAATATCAACTTTTTATACTTTGCATTTAGTTATGTAAGGACAAAATTCGTAATTGTGAATTTAGTAATTCTACCAGAATCGGTGATTTTCGTTCAAGTAGCCTACAAACCATTCTGATTTGTCAAAATTTCCATAGAGTCTCGATTAATCAACAGTGAAATGATGTCGGACTAAATTCGTTGATCTGTTGAACTAACGGTTGTCGGATTATGATTGCATCGATCATTGTTGCGAATCGAGGATCTACTGGAATTCTATTTTTTTTGTTTTTGTTTTTTAAAAGAAGCTAGATAGGTTTTAAAAGAAACGTTCTAGTTTTTTTTTTTGGCTATTGATTAAAATGTCGGGGACTTGAGATAAGAGTAGTTTTCGGATAGGTTACTTTGAATCTTGTATTCAATTCAAGTTAGGTAGTTATCCTCAAATGAATATTTGGACTTATATGAATAATTGAACATTTTGGACTTATGAATAACACACAACTGTGCATTTATCCTAGAGTCAGATCCATACAGATCCATATGTGCGGCTGGATCACCCTCCCAAAAAAAAATATAATTAAATAAATATTTCATTCTTTAACAACTGGTAATACTGAATGCCTTGATTTTGCTGAACAAACCAAAGATTACATAAACTACCTAAATCGCAAAACAGCCTTCTGTTCTGCCACACCTGATTTGACCTTCAACAGTTGAGACACAATACAAGCTAGCTACCCCACGCAATTTAGACGTGACCCGTTGCAGCTTAATTCATATAAGCCACCATGTCTTCTACTAATGTTATACAAAAGAGTTTGCTAAATGCAGCGTCGGAAGCTTCTGTAAGTCAGTTGCGATTTTTTAACATTTTTTTGTTTTGCTGGAACCGGTTGAGACACCAAGCAGCATGTGTCACGCGTTAAGTCATGTCACTCGCTGGACGGTCTTTGACGACAACGGCACGGTCGGTGCGCGTACAGCCTATAATCATCCCCTAATTAGAGAGAGGTGTCTTCCACTGTCAGCTATAACTATACCGCAGAAGCTGACATGAATCACACGTTTTTGCTTGCGTAGGTGGACGGTGCAACACTTCTTTTCGAAAATGAGGGGATTTTTCCCCATCAGTTGTAAAAACCAGTCGATTCATAAATGTTTGGCTCGAAATTCGTGAATGACCGAGAGGAGAGAAGGTTCATATCATATGGTCACACTTACAAGCCTGGGACTTGGGAACCAGTACGAGAGATACCAGAAATAAAACAAGCTGAAATCAAAACAAATCATCGAATAGTGTGATGAGTGTGAGGAAATATGATTCCGCTGTCTGTGTCGTGTGCTGCTATAGTCATCAAACAAGTGCGTGTCATTCGCTTGACTGTGCAGAAAAAGACGTGTGATTGAATGTTGCACTGTGGGCAGAGATCCTAACTTGAAACAAATCAAATAAAAAAAGTGTATCTTATAAAAATAGAGATTGATTACTGCAAGAAGTTTTTAAAATTGCGGAAAATGCATGGAAATATTTTTATCATGTTTTATGAATATTTCCGATTTGTAGTCTAATGTCAATTTGGGTCTTTGAAAATCACAATAACAATTTGGAATTTTTTGAAAAACAAAATTTACAATGTTTGCCTTATGGATGATTCTGAACCCGCCATTAGTCAGGTTTATTCAAAAACACCCTAAAAGCAAAAAAAAATGTTTATGGGACTTTCAGCTGCTTAAAACTTAAAATATCAGCAATTGCTTAAGAAAACAGCACGGCTAAAAACAACAGTTCTCGGGTCAAGCTCAAAATTGGGCTGGAGGTTCTAAGTCGAAATTATTAGACCCCTATTTCTTGTTTGGCTATGAAGGTGACCTACACAGCCAAAAAAAATCAAGATGAATTCAGATGTATACATGTATAACACACACCGATTTCAAACCAAGCTCCAGCAGAGAGGACTGCCGCCTCAGCCCGCTCGGCTATCAGACCGACTAAGTGTGGCAAGTAACAACGCCTATACTATCCTGACATTTCGGTCAAGTAGGGTTCTAATCCTGATGGGCTACACATTTCTGGGTGTAATATTGCATAGAACTTCCTAAAATAATATAAAAATTATTTTACACCCAGGCCTTTAAAACGCAGCAGGATTACTATTTTTGCTGTGTACGCCGTGTTAGGGTGGTCCACAAAAATGGTTATTTTCTTCAATTTTCCCAACCTTATTTTAAAGCAAATTATAATTTCTCGTCGTTTCAACCGATATTAGCTTTCTTGAACGCAGTTATGAGTTAGGCTTTAAAGCAAAAAATAATTTGGTTTTAAAAATCTAGCTTAACATTTGAAAACGTGGTTCGAAACTTAAAAATGCCTATGTCTAAAGATATTTCTATCAGATTCCTCGGACAATTTTACGTAACATTCAACATTCAACAAATGGTAGGAGTTCGCTAGAAGGATTCCAAGATTTTTCAAAAATAAAAACTGGGTTTTTCGACGCGCCGGTGCGCGCTAAGATGGCGATATTTTTTTTCACTAAAACTAGGATTTTCAACTTTTAATTTGAAAAATCAAGTCAGAGATTCCACGTCAAACCAGCAGGATCCAGATCTATAATGCTCCGATTTGGGACAAATTTGGCATGGGAGTTCCTTGGCCGAAATAATTAAACACGTTTTTTTTTTGTTTGGCGATTAGTGGTCCTATCCGAAATAGGGTGGCCAAAAAAATCAACGTTTTGCGCAAAAACCGCATTTTTCTTAATTATCATATCTGTGGAACGGTCGAACTTATAGCTCGCCACAATTCGAAAGAGAGGTGATTAGGCTAAGCTTTTGATGAAAAATACTAAGACATTTAAAAACATAGCTGAAAACAAGAAAATCATATAACAAGAGATGTGAAGTTTGTCGTAGAACAATACAAAATAACCTCATGAACACAAGAAAAAACAAAAAAAAACAAATATAAGTTGCCTTATATGAAGTATGAAAAAAGGTCGAAAGGCATAAGTTCGAATGGACAAAAGGTCGAATGCCAAAAGGTCTCATAGACTAAAGGTCGAATGGACAAAAGGTCGAATGCCAAAAGGTCGAATGGACAAAAGATCGAATGACAAAAAGTCGAATGGACAAAATGTCGAATGAAGAAAATGTCGATAGTTTAAAATATTTTAGAAGTCAGACATTCTATTTAAGGAACTGGTCATACTTAAGCTCGACAATCAAAAATTAGGAAGCGAAAACATTTTTTTCGTGATTCGATGTCCGAAGTGAAGTTTGTTCGAGGCCTTCGGATAATCGAGTCTGGACTGTATTTCAAAGAATGGAAAAACTCACAAAAATATTACAACAAGCAAGAATAGTTTCTTTTTGAAGACTGCACTGCGACCTTTTTTCGCACATCCGCCTAATATGTAACAGGTTAACCAAATTCAATTGCCAACATGGTAGAAGAAATTGATTAATCTTTCACAGCAGGAGTCTAAATTGATCCAAAAAATTTACTATTTGACCCACTGTCAGCCTCGCTTCGTCGGCGTTTTTTGTCGTCACAGAATTTACCGCTAGCTTGTGTTACTACAGCACAGGACGGCAAATGTGACGGCCTTTAGTAGTAGCCGATCGCTTGGTTGTGTGGTTATCTGCTGAGCTGAGAGAGTCTGAGTCCTCTTCTCGCGAGAGTATAGGTAGACACTCGAAGCTGACGATGTGTTTGTAATTCGCGGATGATTGTTTTGGCTCGAAACATTCGCAAAATATACCGAATACTCCACACCACTTCCACCCAGGCTGGCGCAGCGCAGCTGATGATCAGTTCTAAAGTAACAGTCAATCAAAGCTAAAGGTCGTCGTCGCTGCCGCCGGTGGCCAGTTGTTGATCTATTTTCGATTCGGTTCGGGGGATTGGTTTTGGCGGGGCAAGCAGTTCTTTCAAGGTGAGCTTCACATGCCGCTGCCTGGTGCATCTTGGTCTGCTGGGGTTGTACAAGCTGTTGAACGGGGGGTTGTTCAAGGTTCTGCTTGTCTTTGGATCTACACGAGATTTACGAACGAGACACGTGTTGCTGATCGAGACTCGGCAGTCGAAGGTGGTTTGCTGTACAAGTAGCTGTTGTTGTGATGTTGTGGCATTAAGGGAAACGGATCCCCACGTGGTAAATGTGTAGGAGTTTAGTTCTGCATAGACCGCGAGATTCAAGAGAAAAAACTCGGCTCGTTTTGGTGAGCGATGAGCCGCGAACTTCCCGAAATTACGTGGAAATCCACCTACGACCCACGTCCAGTTGATGATGAGTCACGGTTACTATACTTGAAACTGAACCGGCTTTAGGTCGTTCAACGTTTGGAAGTTTCGATGTGGTAAATCCACGCAGATTGAAACTGTGTAATGATTTGTACAATTTTTGATCTGCAAAATAAGGTCAATAGCGTAAAGTCAAAGCTTTAGCATTAACTCACAAAAAAACTTTTTTTTTATTTCTAAGAAAATCGAAGTAAGCAGTGTAAATCTAACAGTGTACTTTTATTGTTTTCATTTCAGGCTTTACAATAACCTAAAAAAAGGCAAAACCCATCACTACCGTAAATCTGTTCCCGAGAGCTTGAGATATACTACACAATTTGGAACCAGTTCAGCACCGCGCAGACATCGACCTAATCACTGGCCAGCACCAGTTGAGACTCCGGCAGACACACCCCCAAAAAATACAACATCCCTTAGCCCACAAAATGAATTGATCTCGTTCGCACGTAGAATCCCAGCAGAAAGCGAGGGTGTTGTAGAACACTTTCATACGAGTTGCTCAAAAGCACAGGGCGGAAGGGACTGACAAGGAGAACGGATTACCACCACCACCACCGGCTTCACCATGGTTGACTACTACAAAACCCTGGACGTGGCGAGGACGGCCACGGAGGCAGAAATCAAAAAAGCGTAAGTTTGTTTGCTCTGCAAAAATAGTAAAATTTAAAATTAAATTAAATTTTCTACATTTTTTAGATACAAAAAACTAGCGCTACGATGGCACCCGGATAAAAATCCAGACAACCCAGAGGAATCAAACAGACGGTTCAAAGAGATCTCAGAGGCGTACGAAGTTTTATCAGATGGTGAGTTGTTCTTGTTAAGTTTAGTGTGTTCATTTTAATCCAGTTGAGCGGAATTAGTCAAGAAATGTTTATATCAGAAAGAAATAAGCGAGAAGTATTGAGTTTTGAGTTACAGATTTTTGAATAACTGTAAGTGATTGGTGCGCTGGAAGTGGGGACGCGAAGTCGTGATTTTTCAGGTTAATTTTTTTGTGTGCTTTTGTGTCGCTGTTCGTATCGGATGAGTGATTGTGCTGATCGAATAATAGCATCATTGGTGCGCTGGAAGTGGGGACGCGAAGTCGTGATTATTCAGGTTAATTTTTGGTGTGCTTTTGTGTCGCTGTTCGTATCGGATGAGTGATTGTGCTAATCGAATAATAGCATCATTGGTACGCTGGAAGTGGGGACGCGAAGTCGTGATTATTCAGGTTAATTTTTTTGTGTGCTTTTGTGTCGCTGTTCGTATCGGATGAGTGATTGTGCTAATCGAATAATAGCATCATTGGTGCGCTGGAAGTGGGGACGCGAAGTCGTGATTATTCAGGTTAATTTTTGGTGTGCTTTTGTGTCGCTGTTCGTATCGGATGAGTGATTGTGCTAATCGAATAATAGCATCATTGGTGCGCTGGAAGTGGGGACGCGAAGTCGTGATTTTTCAGGTTAATTTTTTTGTGTGCTTTTGTGTCGCTGTTCGTATCGGATGAGTGATTGTGCTGATCGAATAATAGCATCATTGGTGCGCTGGAAGTGGGGACGCGAAGTCGTGATTATTCAGGTTAATTTTTGGTGTGCTTTTGTGTCGCTGTTCGTATCGGATGAGTGATTGTGCTAATCGAATAATAGCATCATTGGTACGCTGGAAGTGGGGACGCGAAGTCGTGATTATTCAGGTTAATTTTTGGTGTGCTTTTGTGTCGCTGTTCGTATCGGATGAGTGATTGTGCTAATCGAATAATAGCATCATTGGTACGCTGGAAGTGGGGACGCGAAGTCGTGATTTTTCAGGTTAATTTTTTTTGTGTGCTTTTGTGTCGCTGTTCGTATCGGATGAGTGATTGTGCTGATCGAATAATAGCATCATTGGTGCGCTGGAAGTGGGGACGCGAAGTCGTGATTATTCAGGTTAATTTTTGGTGTGCTTTTGTGTCGCTGTTCGTATCGGATGAGTGATTGTGCTAATCGAATAATAGCATCATTGGTGCGCTGGAAGTGGGGACGCGAAGTCGTGATTTTTCAGGTTAATTTTTTTGTGTGCTTTTGTGTCGCTGTTCGTATCGGATGAGTGATTGTGCTGATCGAATAATAGCATCATTGGTGCGCTGGAAGTGGGGACGCGAAGTCGTGATTATTCAGGTTAATTTTTGGTGTGCTTTTGTGTCGCTGTTCGTATCGGATGAGTGATTGTGCTGATCGAATAATAGCATCATTGGTGCGCTGGAAGTGGGGACGCGAAGTCGTGATTTTTCAGGTTAATTTTTTTTGTGTGCTTTTGTGTCGCTGTTCGTATCGGATGAGTGATTGTGCTGATCGAATAATAGCATCATTGGTGCGCTGGAAGTGGGGACGCGAAGTCGTGATTATTCAGGTTAATTTTTGGTGTGCTTTTGTGTCGCTGTTCGTATCGGATGAGTGATTGTGCTAATCGAATAATAGCATCATTGGTACGCTGGAAGTGGGGACGCGAAGTCGTGATTATTCAGGTTAATTTTTTTGTGTGCTTTTGTGTCGCTGTTCGTATCGGATGAGTGATTGTGCTAATCGAATAATAGCATCATTGGTGCGCTGGAAGTGGGGACGCGAAGTCGTGATTATTCAGGTTAATTTTTGGTGTGCTTTTGTGTCGCTGTTCGTATCGGATGAGTGATTGTGCTGATCGAATAATAGCATCATTGGTGCGCTGGAAGTGGGGACGCGAAGTCGTGATTATTCAGGTTAATTTTTGGTGTGCTTTTGTGTCGCTGTTCGTATCGGATGAGTGATTGTGCTGATCGAATAATAGCATCATTGGTGCGCTGGAAGTGGGGACGCGAAGTCGTGATTTTTCAGGTTAATTTTTTTGTGTGCTTTTGTGTCGCTGTTCGTATCGGATGAGTGATTGTGCTGATCGAATAATAGCATCATTGGTGCGCTGGAAGTGGGGACGCGAAGTCGTGATTATTCAGGTTAATTTTTGGTGTGCTTTTGTGTCGCTGTTCGTATCGGATGAGTGATTGTGCTAATCGAATAATAGCATCATTGGTGCGCTGGAAGTGGGGACGCGAAGTCGTGATTATTCAGGTTAATGTTTGGTGTGCTTTTGTGTCGCTGTTCGTATCGGATGAGTGATTGTGCTAATCGAATAATAGCATCATTGGTGCGCTGGAAGTGGGGACGCGAAGTCGTGATTATTCAGGTTAATTTTTTTGTGTGCTTTTGTGTCGCTGTTCGTATCGGATGAGTGATTGTGCTAATCGAATAATAGCATCATTGGTGCGCTGGAAGTGGGGACGCGAAGTCGTGATTATTCAGGTTAATTTTTGGTGTGCTTTTGTGTCGCTGTTCGTATCGGATGAGTGATTGTGCTAATCGAATAATAGCATCATTGGTGCGCTGGAAGTGGGGACGCGAAGTCGTGATTATTCAGGTTAATTTTTTTGTGTGCTTTTGTGTCGCTGTTCGTATCGGATGAGTGATTGTGCTAATCGAATAATAGCATCATTGGTGCGCTGGAAGTGGGGACGCGAAGTCGTGATTATTCAGGTTAATTTTTGGTGTGCTTTTGTGTCGCTGTTCGTATCGGATGAGTGATTGTGCTGATCGAATAATAGCATCATTGGTGCGCTGGAAGTGGGGACGCGAAGTCGTGATTATTCAGGTTAATTTTTGGTGTGCTTTTGTGTCGCTGTTCGTATGGGATGAGTGATTGTGGTGATCGAATAATAGCATGACTTACTGAATTATTTGTGTCTTGAGCGTAATTTTCGTTGAGTAATTGGTGTTTTCTTGTGATTTTTTTTTTGAGATCTTAATTAATTGTTTCGTGATTTTCAAAGCCCTTCCTATATCATCGTTGATCGGAAGGCACGGCGTCGGGTTAATTGTGTATAATGTTTTGAATAAGGTTTTATTTTTAATGGTGAAAAAGCCATTTCTATATAATGATCGAAAGACGCACTGACATTTTGGATTAATTAATTGTGGAGTGAAATAATTGTGTGTGTGACTTTGTGTGTTAACCAAAAAGACCTTCCCATAGCATCGTTGCTCGGAAGGCTCGCCGACGGGTCTGTTATGAAAGTCCTCCCCATAGCATCGTAGCTCGGGAGGCATCGAAAAGCCAATCCCTTATCCTACTAACCCAAAAAAATAATAATCACGTGATGCTTGAAGGAGATGCTGTGGATTCAACGGTCTCAAGCGGTATCAACAAGTATATAGCGAAAAACTGTGTGCTTGATGAGTCTGCAACTTCAACTATCGGACTAACATTCCTCCCTTTCGTTGACCTGCAGGCTTCTTGGGAGGGCGCCGGTATTGACTAATAAAGTAGGGATCTTCAGAGGTTAAACAGTGAACGGATGGTTGGCTCCCACTGATCATTTTTGATTCATTGTTTAACTTCAGCTGATCTGTCAATAACGGAGTAGCAGCTCATTGGCAGTCAACCATGCTCATGCTCATGCTCATGCTCAGATTTTTGAATAACTGTAAGTTTTTTTTTATCTTTTGAGAAATAAGTAACCAATACTTATAAATGTATCACTTCTCAGTCAGCTTTTGACCTAATATCAGAAAATTAAAATTTTGGACGATTGAAAATGTATATTTAATTTGGTCAAGAGCGATTTTTTAAATATTGAAATAAGAGCTTATATTTAAAACATAGAAATACGTCCAAAAACTTAAAGCTTTTCACTTTTCAACGATATAGCTGAGAATTGAGATGAATTAAAATCATCATGTACTAATCCGCCATTTTTTTTAATTTTTAAAGCATTTTTACGAATCTTTAGAGGTCAAAAAACATTTTTAAATCTTACATTTTTCAAAACAAATGATTCCAAAACAACTATACTAGTGTAAAATGCATTTTAAACACTTTTTTTTATTCAAATGTGAAAAATGTGACTTGTTATTTCAATTTTTATATTTTACTTTTCAGAAATTATTTTTTTCGTCTTTTTTCATAAAATTTGAGTTCTGCGACCCTATTTTAGTCAAATAAATTGAATCTCCGCCATATTGGGTTTAAAAGCTCTAAATCAATTCAGCGTAGTTTAGGGGTCATACCAAAAATGCGAAAACGAAAAAAAACTCCTGGTTCGATTATCTGAAGTGAATTTTTTCCAAGGCCTTTGGTTAATCGAGTCTGGACTGTACTAGAAAACATCAAATTCTTGAAATGTCTGAAATTGAAAAGCAAGAATATAGAAAAAATACGAAAAAAATGTTTTTTTGTTCGTGATTTGATTATCAGAAGTTGCATACAAACCTTCGGATAAACAACTGTATCGAGTGGACTGTACATGAAAACCTTCAAATGCTTGATTTGCTTGAAATGGTTGAATACTTAAATACGTTAACATACCATATTGCGCATTTTGCACTTTACTAGAGTCTTGCGCAATTATTTTCATCACAGTATTTTTTCATCACAGTGATTTTTCTTCACAGTGATGACGAAGATATCCGTTGCTATGGCAGGCTGTTTATGTTATTTATTTATTTTTGGAAGTTCAGAAACTCGTCCAGCCCAGAGAAAGTTTTACGGACCGGCTAAGTGATTCAAGAGACGACGGCTTGTTCCGGAATCGTGGTCTCGGGATGGTGTCGGGATGGTTTTGTGGAGGCATCTTGGCTAACGAAGGATCTTTGGCTTTTTGCCGGACGGATGGTGGACAACCAGCGGGCGTTGCTGGCTACGTTTCGGACAGGCGTCTTCAACCCGCTGATCCTGCGCTGCCGAGAGGGGGCCCTTCATGGCTATTAAGGCCAGTGG